>NW_022691310.1:209099-225563 GCF_011630105.1 Anneissia japonica
ATATTTGAATTGCCTGTAATCTGTATATTTAAGTAAATTTTCTTTCAGTTGAGAAAATGTTAATAATATAAGAAAACCAAATCATCTGACAATTAAATAATAATAATACATTTGTTGTGTTCTTTTGAATTTACCCTTAATAAAAGTATAAGTAATAAAACGTCTGTAGATTATTTTTTTCCAATCTGTTTGTGGTTAAAGTTATAGTCGAATATAGTGATATTATGACATCATTACATAACTCACAAGTCGGAACTTGACTGGGAAATCGTAGTACAGTACTGTAATAAATTTACACACATGCGCAATGGTTTATTGGGCTTGCATACAGCAAGAAGCGACTTGTATCGTATTTCTCAACTCAACGGGATCCCGCTTTACAGCGTGGGTGTACCAAACCGACCAATCCAAACAAAGGACTCCGATACAACAACCAATCAAAAATGCAATAGGTTATGATGCAGAGTTGCTATTAACATGCAGCTGTAAGATTACCTCTCTTACTTCCCGGTTTATCTTTGTGTGGCGAGGTGCTCAGGTTGTTGTTGGAATACGTTTTTCTTGTTTTTCCATCTTTTTTTAGCAGTAAACTTACAAAACATAATGGCAGAAGAACAACCACAACTCAAAAGAGACGGAACAATGCAGGTTACAGCTAAGGTAAGTTTCTATTTGTATAATTTTCATAAAAAAACTAACTTTGTTGATTTTTCTTAAAAGAGATTGTCGAGTTTCTTTGTTCACTCTCCTCATCATGTCCGTGTCTGTCATGTCGCCAGTGATGCGATAATGTAAAAACTAAGAGGGAATTGTCAATCTGTAAATCTTTGTCACCGTCGTTGTTACGAGCGATGTCGCATAAGAATAAGTGTACAGATTTTAAATGCTAAGCATATTCAAGACGATTTATGTTATGATGGATAATTATACAGACGCGGCTGTTTAAATACATTGGTTTAAAATGAGTTTATTGTATTTTGTATCGGATTCCTAAAATTGGTTTTACTAAACTTATCGATCCTTTTTCAAGTTATAGTTGGTCATTATTGTTTTTTGTATTACATAAATTCGGATTTATTTCGCTTTTTCTTTCATACATCACACAGGGTCAAGGAACTGCTAACGTAAAAATTCATCATGTTAATTGAATCAGACTGTACCACTTATATAGTGGGTATATAAATTTTATCACGTACAAGCTTCAAGTATTTTGTAATACAGTATTGTCTATGTTTATTGTTTAGATCTGGATATATATTATAATGGATGTGTAACTGGTAAGATTCGTTGTATGCACAACAAAATAATTGTGACAATGACATTAAAATTATTATTTATTTGATAAAGCAGAAATTAATTAGTTATGTTGGATATTCCATTAATCAGCAGGTGGTGTGAAGAAATATGACACAATGTCACTAGGCCAAATTATGATTTTATTTTGAAATAAACAAATCCAGATACATTCACATAAAGAAAAAATATTATGTATTAAAAAAGTCGATTCAATTTATCTATATTTTAATAATAATAATTTAATATAATAATGAACTTAACATATATACACATAAAAAAATGGGTTGCTAATATTTTCTCTGCCCTGAATGGAATGACAAACTAAATTTAAGTTAATTTGCATAAGTTTTTTTTAAAATCAGTTATTTTAATCTATTTCCTGCTAATAAAGATTTCCTTTAATGTTTACTGACATTTGAAATTCAAATTAAAAATGAAAGTTTTTTATTAACATCTGTTGAACCATGTTATATTAATTAGGTTAGTTGGTTTGGTAATTATGTGTACCATGTTCTCATTTCAATATGATATTCAAAAAATCTAATTAAAAATATCAATAATGCATTGGCAATATTTTCTCGATGCAATTTAATACAGTAATATAAAATATATATTTAATATTATAATTGCATGCTATAGTAATTAGAGTTATAGTACTTTATATATTTAAGTTGTTTTCCAATTATATTTTAAAGATTTATTTAAATATCCTTGATTGATTATACAACAAAGCGAAAGTTTAATTTAGTCATTTTTCTCTGATGCAATTTTCATATTTAAATTAGACAATAACCATGTGCAGTATTAGTTTGTGAATGATTACATGCATGAATGCATTAAAAATAACACAACGTTAAAGTAATACTTACTAATAGATTACTTTTCCTAAGTATTTAATTTTTTTTGTAATACAGTAATTTTACTATGGTATAACTTTAGTACTGTGTAATACAGTAATTTTACTATGGTATAACTTTAGTACTGTACCATAAGGTAGATGAATTTGTTGTTGTACTTCTATTCAACATCCAATTGATATTCAATATTTGTACAGTAGTAACCTTTGTAGCAACAAGGAGATAATATGCAGCTTCCTCCTCCTGATATAATAGAAACACCAACCAGCCTGTTGGATATGGTAATCATAAAGAGGCATTGCTTTAGTAACGAATGTAAATGGATCTAGAATTAATACACAGTAGTATAAAACCTCCCTTCTGGTAAATTATTTAAATGTGGCTTGTAGAGTAGAATACAATGGATAGGTAATAATAAAGTGATTGAAATACAGTAGATCATAAAGAATAGAAAGTGTCAATCTATTGATGGCTCTTGATTAAAATGTACTACTTAAATTGGTGGAACCATCTCAGTTAATGGAAGTCGTGTAAAGATCAATAATTTACTTCATATATTTGTTATATATTGTATATACTGTATATTGATTGAATGATTGGGGAGGACATAATCTCCTGCCCATTTTTTACAATAAAGTGGTTGCAGTTTAACATGTTATTTTTATTGTCAGAAAATATTGAAAAAGGTAAAGGAATAAATAGAAAATTGAAAACCACTTTAAAAGGAGTATTGTACGCTAATTCTTACTATACGTGTAATCATTAACAACAAAAAAAAAAGAGAAGAAAACCTATCATGCAGATATATACTGTAACTAGGCTAGACAAAAAGAAAATTAGGACAAAACAGGTAATAAGTCATACATTTCTTATCTTGATATATTTCACTTGTGTTTTGTATTACAAAAATCCTGTCCCTCTGTAGTGCTGGAAATTTGCTGGTCTAGCATAAAATTTCCTCCACACTTAAGCTGAAGTTTTCCAACAAGCCACAAGCCATGTTAGGGACTTCCCCTTTAGTGCCACACTTCCCATTTTCTTCCAAAAAAGTACATTATTAAATAGTCATCAGGTACTTTGTATATTCTTTCATATATATTAATAACAGCATATTAATTGAAAGTACCATTTGACTTGTTTATCTTGCAATTGAGAGAGAAAAACAACAAAGCGTGGAAAGATTTTGCACTAATGAGCAGTTCGACCATGACCAAATTTCTTTATGAATTCTTTGTGGTCCCATGTTTTTAAACAATGCAAGAACTGAAGGGACAAAAGCTTTTCCCTTAGTTATAACAACCTTTAAAAATGTTAGGGAATTTGAGTTTACAAAGACCTCACACACATTGGTTTTAAGGAGACAAAGACTTTGATTTTCCCTGCATAAAAATTTGTGTTTAGTTTATTAGCTTAAGGTGAGTGGGTTTTCCTGACATGAATCTGTCTTTGTAAATTATTTTAATGCTGAATGGTTTATTTCTAAAATGTTTATATTTTGTATGTTATGTATGCCAAAAAATTAACATTTTACTGTAATAAAATATACTGTACATAGTTTGGTTATTCCTCCATTCTTATAATGTATTAGTATTAGTAGCCTACATTAACATCAACATAAATACAAAGCCTGCCTGTCTGCATGTACAGCACAGGTCATTTTATGATGTCTGTGTTACCAGGCAACCACTTGTCAGTGTTCATAAATCAATCACCACAGTTGGAGAGCCAAAGAGGGTTGACACATTTGTTTCCTCAGTGACCACACAACTTATACTTTGAACTGAACTAAAAAGCCTATTAAAATAAGCAGAAACATAATTTTGTAATCTGTAGCTTAGATATCAATTATTGAATACATTACCAGGCTTTTTCATTACAAATAAAAGAAAATACTATCTAGGCCTACATGAAAAAAAATTGTTATATATTGTAAAGTGATAACTGAGTTACTTTTTGAAAGTGATTTCTATAGGTAAGCTACTGTTGAATTGTACTGTAGCTGAGTGTTTGGTCAAGAGGTAAGCTTCTCATGCTGAAGGTAGGTTCAAACCTACTAGCCAGTGTCTGGTTCAATTTGAGTCTGGTCGCTCAGCTACTTGCTCACAATCAACCCTCATATGATGACAGAAGGCAAGACAATGTATCTGCTCCATGTCAGTTGTGCTTGCACTGCAGCTTCCTGTGGGTTCTAATTGTGTACAATTTCAAATATTGATATAAACTGGACAAAAAGAAAAATTTAATTTCAATTACCCACAAGGGGTAAAATGTATGAACTTGCATACTATTCTAATGATTTTGAAAAACATAAAAGGATGCTTCATTTTATTGCTACAACATTTTTACTTTTTAATAATTGTTAACTAAAAACTCACAAAATTGTACAACCGGTGGAGTCAAACAGCAGCAGCAAGAAGTGGGGCAAGAAGATAGAATTAGGATGGAATGACATTATGCAGTTTTGAAAGGAAAAAACAACATCTTGGAATTCACATATAAAAGCATGCTTCTTTAAAAATAATGGTACCCAACATTAAAAAAACATTATCAAGTCAAATCCTCCATAAATAATTTTCACTTTACCCACTTTACCTTGTATTTCTCACTAACTTTCAGTAACTATTGTGTGCTTTAGCAATGAACATGTCATTCACTGATTTAGTTTTGCAGAATACAGTATTAAATATTCCAGTAGACTAATCCCCAAAATTGATTGGTAATTCATTTATTGTAGTTGATATATAAATGTTTGTTAGTTGTATAACTGCTATTCCATATTTTTAGGAAATAGCTTGGAAAAACCAACTTCCTTGTTTGTACAGTAAAACTAACAATAGCTTATTCTCAGAATACCTGTATAAGAGATTATCACTGCAATCAACTAGAGTACCTACCAAACTAGGCTGGTATTAAGTACTGTATAAGGCATAGATTGAAAAACAAACGTGAATCGTGAATGGAAGCAGAAGCTGTTATTATATTATCACCAAATCTTTCACTTTTGTGTTCTTTTCTTCCGTTTGGTGAATATCATTATTGTTGATTCAAAACAGCTCCCAACCATTCATTAAGAGGGATGTGCTTAGAAATCTCGACTGATTCTTCCTTCATAAAAAAAGGGGCCAGCTCAGAAATTCATACACATAAAAATGTATACTCTAATATTTAAAACAATGGCTTTTGGGACTTATTGTGACAAGTTCAAAAATTCTTCCATTGTGAATGTAAATATGAAATGCTCATGATGATTTTCTTTGTGTTCTTAATTGTTTTATATTTGAAATTTGTCTTGTGATTATGTTTCATCATATTTAATTACAAATCCACATTAATGTTAATGTCTGTAACATAGAGGGCAGTGCACATTCATTTACAGTATCCTACAGTTGATCTTTGAATGATATCAGTCAGGTTATTCACTGCCAAAATCTGCTACTGTACAATCATTTGCACTGCGACTCAGCGATTCACACTATTACAGTGAATACAGTATCCTAATTCAGTACAGATTACATATTTTATTAAATTACATTTGATAATATTTATTTATTTTGCAACAATTTATATAATTTTCTTCCTATTTATCCAAATAATGATTGGAAATTTCAGCGGAGTCCCTGCAGCCACAATGCAACGCCACTACTGAAAGAATACATTGTTGTTTATTTTGCCTAAATCTCATGTGAGGATTATTCAAGGAGTTGAACTATTTGACTCCAATTGAAATGTGTACTAGTTTTTAAACTGGGGGGGGGGTCTTTAACACCAGAAGTATAGACAGATTCAAGGGGGGAGGGGCCTGGCCGGCTCAGACGCCCAATAAATTTTTCAAAATTAAAAAAAAATAAAATTATATTCAAATTTAAGTCTAAGATCCGGCCATCTAGAGGTTCCATACAGTAATCAAATGTTTCTTACCTCAGCCCCACCATGGTTGGACTGAGGTAGTATCGACCCTCTATCTGTGAAAGTTCCTCTTTGGGCCCTCTCTATTTAAAATTCCTGGATCCGCCACTGAGAAGTAGAAACTGTATTCTCAGCTAAATGCTCATTTAACTTATCTTCACATGGATCATTTTCTTTAGATTGATTTCTGAAATTTTATTTAATTCTAGGAAGGAATTGAGTACCTCAAACGTCAGGGAAAAGAAGACCTTGTACCTGAGACAAATGCCAATGGAGACAAGACAGATAGCAGTAACGGTGACAAACCAGCGGTACCTCGGGAAGGAACAATGGAAGCCACAATCAAAGTAAGAATAAATTCATGTTTGGTCTACCTGTTAACACCTTTTTAAAAGAAAGTGCACTTTTAAGTATTCTTCAGAGAAACAGCCATTTCTCCATGAATATTTACAGTATGTTGTTAATTCCAGCTACTGTAGTCTTGCATATTGCAATGTAAATTCTGGCAGTTTTTAGTTTGATAGTTTCAATCTCACTCCTTCTTGGTTGCCATTGATACATTTACTCTTTTGATATTAAATACTGATTTGAGAACATATAATACATAAGGCTGTCTAGGCTGGAAAAGTGATGAGGGAGGGAGGCTTTATTTTAATTTTGCTAAAGCCAAATATCACCCTTGGGTTGTTTGCTGGTGCATTGATATTCAAAGTGAAACATGATTGAGATAATACAAACATCTACTGACTATTTAATTAAAAAACATAAAAAAAAAATATTCAATTTTTTTTTTTCAAAAATATTTTTGTTTGTGCCATAAAAGGCATGCGCGCAAGGGTGATAAACTATTAAAAATTTCGTTGTACAACACAGTGAGTGTCTGGCTTCATGGAACTACCATTTGATGATGACAGGCAGTTCTGCATTGATGTGGCAGGCTGCAATTCTGAGGGCCCTTCACACAGGTTTATTTTTAAGTACACTAATTAATGGATCCAGATGAATAATACAGTACTATGAAAATCTAATATACTATGAAGATTTTGCTTCTGTTTTTGCTTCACAACAGGATGGGGAAAGATTTCTTGAAAGTACTGGTGGTGAATTACCAGAAGAGGTACGAACAAGAGGTGATCAAGAGAAGATTGATAGTGAGCAAAAAGAAGAAAGCGACCTTCCACCAGTAGTCAGGGAGGGTACTATGGTAGCAACAGCTAAGGTATGATGAGTAGCTACAGTATCATACAGGGGAAAATTCATGCCCCCACCCCTATCGTCAAATTAATTCAATTAAGCTAATTCATTTGAAAAAAAAAACAACTGATTATTTACATATGGTACTGAAATGACTCACCTTCTTGCATCTTTGCTCTCTTAGGCAGGAGATGAGTTCCTTGGGGATGATAAGCCATTGGGTGAAACAAGGCAACAGAGCAAAGCAATTGCCGATGCTGAAGAAGAAGAAAATGGTGATGAAGGTGAAAACGACGAGGATAGCAATGAAGCAGATGAGGGTGATGAAACAGCAGCTTTAAAAAGGACACACACAATGGCAGAAACGTTAGAGGTTGGTTATGAATTGATACAGACTGCTTTTTTCATTTTAGAATTACTAAAAAATGAAGCTAAAGTAATCATTTTGGATTTTTGATATTTTACACATTTGCAAACTTTCTAATATTTCAGTATTTAAACAGTAACTTAATATAAGTCTAATAGCATTGGGTTACCTTTCTTTATGCTAGAAAGAAAAAACAAAGACTCATAAATTTTCAGATTTCAAATATGGTGTTTGTAGTCTCTTCAATAATTTAAGTTATGCTAGATAATAAATTGGCACAATGGTCAGACAGGCCGCTAAATGGGACGGACTGCTTACACCACCCTTGTTATAGCTTTTATGAGGCTTGGATAGTGTGGTAATGAGAACACAAAAACCAGCACGCAGAATTTGAAGGTCAGCTTTCGTAGCTCCCGGTTCACATCTTTTAATTCAAACACCCAAGGATTCTTCACATGACTCAATAAATATCTACATCGTAAGCCTCATAAATATCATGGGTCCAAATTGATTTTTTTAAAAATAAAATTTCATTTATTAATTAAAAAAAAGAAAATACTTCAATCTCAATCTATCTATCATCAACAGGAGGGTGAAGCCTTTCTAAAGAAACAGAAGACCAATGGAGATTCTGGCGAAGAAGTGAAAGAAGATTCTTGAATCCGGACTACCTGCTGCCTTACAATAAATTTCGTGAGAGGAAGCGTGTGAGAAACAGTGTGGAAAGAACAGCGAATTTAGATGCTATAATGTTCGTAGTGCTTAGGTGAATTCTTCTAGTAGTTAATTTTTGTTGTCCAGTAAATACCCCTTAGTTGGCTCAGTAAAGGTGATGTATTGTAGAGTGATCATATATTCAATGTTACTGAATGCTTTCGAAATATCAAGTTTGAAAATGATCGTTGATGTTGATGTTATCATTGTAACCATTTTGAGAAGACTAAAACAATAGTGTGTTTGTCTGCTGATGCAAGTCTTGTATGTGTGTGTTCTGATCTTTGCTGTTAGTTACAGAAAAAACTGTTTTGCCAAAGCAGTTTTGACTTGAATACCTCCATTGTACAGTGTGAAAGACAATTCAATAATATGCAGACTGTAAACATAAACAGTATTTAAATTGAAAGATACAAGACTCGCACTTTGTATGAGTTTAATACTCACCATTTGTATGTTTTCACCACTGAGTTACTGGAATTTTATACTGTGTACTGTATTTTGCATCAAGACCAATGTCAATTAAAACTTATAAGCGGTTATCAATATTTCATACCTGAACATGAATATTCATAAGTAGATATGAATAATTCAAAGAAGATATTAACTGGTTTTTATGTACAGTAATGGTAGAATGGTGTATATACAGTAATATTTTTGTTCAAAGTTAAGGTAATCTTTAACATTGTGTTGATTTCAAAGAAATGCTAAGCGAAAAATATATACAGGTACGATTACATGTTGATTGACATGGTGAATTTTGTAATTCTTTTTGCATTGCCGGGTATTTTATCAAAGACGTGACCGAATACATAATTTTGAACCTCCCAACAAAATGTGTAAATACATGTATACAATTAAGATCTTTCCAGAACTGCCAGCCGAGCACTTGTTGCTGTATTAACTGGATCGACAGCATTTTTTTACAATACAAAATTCTTATGTTGTTTATGAGAATACTTGTAGTGAAGCCATCCTGAAACATGCCATAATAGTTAACCTGTTAATGAAAAGTTTAGCAATGTTATTCTGGACTCTGGCTTCATATTCAATATTCTTGATACACCTTGAGAAATCCATTAGTAATTGTTCACTTTCATACCAATAAATGATTTATTTTATATTTTTATATTTGGCCAACTACGCAATAAAAACAAAAGGATAACAAAAGGATGCGTGTGTAGTTTTCAGAAGATATTAAATATTTTTGGATTTAATTAAACTTGGCACCCAGAAAGTTGTTTTTGCCAACTTCATGTATCAAAAAAAAAAACAAAATATATTTGTAATTTTTTCTAATTTATGATGTGTTCAAAATTACTGGAAACAATTATTAGTTTTTTCTTCTACATGTTGCCTTTTTGTATCCTGTTGATTAAAGTGTGGTTTAATTGTACATCCGGCATTTTGTGCACAATAAATTTACCAGAGTAGGAAAAACTAATCCTAGAGTAATGTATATTAATTTATGTTGTTCTTCATTAAATTATGGTCAGTTGTTAGGAAACTTTCTATGTAGACTAAGGCTGGACTTTTTTTATATCTTATTTGCATTTTATTTATATTTTATTTGCCGACTGCAAATATTGATGATTTTGAATAAAAATAAAATTTTATTTTTGGCCAATTAGTGCACCTGAGGCCACGAAAATATGGAAATTTCCGAAAAAAATTAAAGTTTACAGTCCTTGTTTGATAATGGATATTATACTGTACTGTATAGATAAATGACATGACTCATACTGAGTGGAACTATACGCCTATTTATCGATGACAGTACAGTACTAAGTATAGTATTGTACTTTGTAGGCCTAATATGTTCTAATTTACCCAGTACATCATTCGCGTTTCACTGGCCGCTCATCGTGGGTGATCTGCAATGCCAATCTTTAAAGATGATGTCACGCACATTCTGGCTCTTCATTGGGTGATGGTGACGTTATGCTATTTACTGTACCTTTTAGCAAATTGAAGTAGAAATACGGTACTGTATCTACCACAGCATTTTTATTATGCCCTCCACTGTCTTGAAATCTCCAAAGATAAGATTTCTTCCTAACTATATAAACTTGGAGCATTTAACCATATATCCTATTTTACATTCACCAATAAAATTTTATTTTTATTTTTCCTCAATCTGGATGTTTTTGGCAAAACTATATTTTAAGAAAACAAAATTTTAGTTTTACAGTATTTTTATTCCGCCCTCCTCCGATGATCTGTAAAAAAATAAGTACGCGAAACAAGGAATAAAAAAAGTTTCGCCTAAGCCTAGGTTTAAAGTTGTTAATTATGACCCATTCCCGCCATTGATTTTAAAATTAAGAAAAGTTGCCCTTTGAAAGTATCTATACAATTATAATTTGGGTCCTCATTGAAAAGTCTTTGCCTTCTCTACAAAGAGCCAGTGGGCTAACAAAAATGACTCAAAAGTTTGTGGTGAAACTTGATGGTACAGTAAAACATTAAAAAAAAACAATTTAAGAATAAGCTTGGGGCCTAGGAAGGCTAGGCCTATTATAGTATTATAGCATTTACAATTTGAAAATAATCGTCATTAAGTACTGTACTGTACAGAGTTTGAGGATGCACCTTACTTGTTCTTATCACCGTAATACTGTCCACAGGTCTGTCCAAATATCTAGAATTATTGACATACGGAAAGTGACTAATGGGGGTGAGGTAGCCTAGAGTGGAAGGGTTCGACTTTGAAGTGAGGTCCCAAACTGGTCTTTTAAAAGCCACACAAAGATGATCACATCATCACATTTAAACTTAACAAGTCCTACCTTGGTGAGCCTTAACATAGGTCTGCAGATCAGGTAGCGTGTACAGTTATAATATTAGTAAATTGTCTCTTAAAAAAACTTAAACCTATGGGTTCCTGTACACGGTGATCTCACGATACCAGCCTAAATAAAGAGTATCCAATGACGAGCGAGCCTCAAAGTTCAGCAAACATCTTATAAACACAAGAGCGTTCTCCGCAATATCCGCGTGAAAATTCTGTAATAACGCCGCAATGTACCGCGCCCTCTTGCAAAAATGAAAACTTTTGAACTTTGACTGCTTTGACCATGGCGTACACTGGGCGCAAATTTACCTTTACACGTAACAATTATAGAAGCGTCGATTTACAAATTACAGAATAATAACGTACTTGGTACATATAACGAACTTTGGCGTAACGCGAAGACCTTATCTCAGATCTATGGCAACAACTAGGACGCCCTCTCCCAAAAATGATTACTTTCTGCCATAGCTTTCTGCTGCCAAATCGACGCTTCTATTCGTTACGCTTAAATAGCGGAGAAACGCTATCTTGCGTTTATAAGATCTTTAGATTTAATTCCGCGCAAAGGATTCCGCGGCAAAGTGTTATAGAGGGCGCACTACTACAATTTCTGAATATCAGAAGTCTAAGTAGGCTCATGCGCAGCAGGTAACTTTTAATAAATGAAAAGTGGAAAATAATAAAACATTGTTATCAAACGTAACGTAGAACAGAATTTGTCAATGGCAGGCATTCGAAAACTTATATTTATAAGCCCACAAAAACTGTTTCAATAAATTTCAGTACAAACATATTTATATACAACAAACACAAATGAACTTCAATTTTGACTGTTTAAAAAAATGCTCTGAATCCAACACTAATTATTTAACACAAGTTAGACCTATATTAACTTTTCAAAATCTTCAAAATAAAAAAGATAAAATATTTTTCTTGTATATAGGCTTATTACAGTTTATATATTGTTTTGCGTAGACTCTTATTGTACAGTATGTAAATCCGCTGAAACATTACAGTATTTTGTTTGACATGAGTTTATTGGATGTTAGTAATACATTTGGTCCATATAATTGACATTATTCTATGTTTTAATACAATACTTGCTTTCCCGCAGATTTTAGTAAAGTACTGAATATCTTAAGTACATGTTTGTTTTTCATTTATTCAGGAAGACCACCTCTACATATTCGAACTTTTCTCCGAGAGATTCAATTTATTGGCGTGCACAGTGTTCAATACATCAAGGCTTGTTGCAAATCTTCGTATGCGTTTTTAGAGCTTTCTACTCACTTTTAAAAATATTTATTTTATTTATATATTATTTTATTAGGTATAAAAAAACTTCATATCAAACCCAGAGGAATATCATTTTATATTTCATGGTGATGATAAATAACATTTGGGAAAGGCCATAACAAATTGAAGTCAGATTCAAAACAGAGACAAATTTCAAATCATGATATTCTGCTCAAATCATCAAGGGCAGTAAAGAAGTGTCACGTGAGGATTTTGTGTCCTGTATAAAAAGTGCCTATGGAGTACGGTAACCTGACAACATAAGCTGATACAGTTGTTTAACTCACGGGGCCTCCATGATAAATCTCCAGAATATTCAGACAATACCAACATAAGCCTAAAATCTATTTAAGAATCAGCAGGGGTGGCGACCGAAAACTTACTTGATGATTATCATTAAATATGCCGATCAAGTAGACTATTGTTGTAAGATGCAATCCCGTGACAAATAATTTTATGACAATTTTGTAATAGGCCTATTCGTCACTGCTCTACAGGGATTATCATTATTTTCTTCCATAAGAGCATGCTATCCCGTGAAACCAATACAAGAATCAGATTGGATAAAGATAACGTGAATCATAAAGAGTTGATATGCAATTAAAATGTCTGATGTTAGCTAATCCACTGTTGATGTGATGTACTATTGCGTTTAATCTTATTACACTTTTTTCATACTTGTGGTTAATTTACATACAAGTAATCATACAAAAATTAATTAGAATAACGTTGTCCTTACAGCAAATGTTGTTATTTTAGCGCATAATGATCTGACGCTTTTGTAGGACAGGCAGCAGTGAATCCTGATACTCGTCGGGCTGTCAAAAAACGAAATAATCGTGTCTTAATAGGTATATTATTATTATTATTATTATTATTATTATTATTATTATTAGGCCTATTATTATTATTATTATTATTATTATTATTATTATTATTATTATTATTATTACTGTATTATTATATAACATAGTAATATAAAATAAGTATAACTAAATATTTCTTCAAAACAAAACTCAGAAAAACAAAGCATTTCATATCGTGACGTTTACAGTTGGCAAAACTTGTTATTAAATGTAATTTAATTTGATTTGACTTTTTAAGGAAAAGATCATTTATAAATGGATATACAAAATTATAATATACCGTACCGTATGAAAGATTTCATCTCAGATAACCTAAAAAAAAGTGGTGGTTTATCTCCAATGGCGTCCTTCATTATCGATCCTAAACGTGGGAAATAGGGGTCTTTGTGGTCAGGTGACATTGACAGACGAATATAATTAGTTAATTTTGAAAACTGTTCTAACGAAGCAATAGTGTTCACTTGCTGCAACGTGAAACAAATAAGACATCAGAAGCACTTCTGCTGGGAAACATCAATATAATATACCGTAAACATTCCTAACTGGCACTTAATCATCAAAAGTGTTAACAGACAAAAACAGACAAATCATCGATTTAAGCCTATCTTGATTTTAAAGCAACTACACATTTTGATGATCAAGAAAGTTGTTGATTAAACAGGCAGACCTTGATCTACTTAAAGAGCCCGATTAGATTTTAATCTAAATAGTGGACAGTATAGGGGCCTACGATGTTAGCAAGATACGCTGAACTGTTTTTCCATAACATTTAAAAGTGACAGCATCTTTATCATCAATATTAAACCCAACAAATTTGTTTTTTGTTTGTTTTGGGGGTTTTTGGTATCATTCTTATTAACAAACCATATGAAGTTGTCACGACTGCCTAGTGTTTGCATTGACACATTTCACTTGCACCTCTCCCCCACCCATGAGACTGAACTTCACAAGAAAAGCGACGAGCGCCCTCACATACTGTACACATTGAACAAGTTTGCGTGCATGTTTTTCAGATAGGTTATATAGGCCTAACCCTGAATATTGAAAACCTTGCCCGATTCCGGTTTTCCATGTAGGCATACATGGCGCCAATTCTGCCTATTAATTATTCGGCAAAACGAAAAATAAGGTACTCATATACATTAACCTTGAATTATTGGTGTAGTAAAATCAGCCTCAATGGGCAACGATTAAATAGGCCTAATTATATGCATATTTTATTTTCGAAAATGTTGTTTGAATTTAAATTTTCGGGCTTGGAATAGCTTTTCTTCTATAAAAAAAAATATGAAAATGATGTAACAGATGGTGGTAGGGATGTGTGTTAGGCCCAATGTATCTAATACATAGGCTATGCCTACCATTAATATTTTTTCTTTAATCTTAAATCAATTAAGTTGTATTTCATTCTATTATTATGCTCTATGAAATCCACTTGTGTCTTAACTTTATCTTGTATTCATATGCACATGTCAATCATAATATTATAATCAGCTGTCATAATGTTATAAATGATTCATGTTGAATCCCAAGTGCATTGATGGTGACGTCACAAACAAGTTGGACACTTTGCCAAACAAGATAGTCTGAACCGCACCACCCATCTGCTAATATTGTTATATATGATGACAGGACGGGAGTCCCATTTGCCGCTTAGATATGATTCATATTGTTAAAAAAATAAAACAACTTAGGCCTATACAGAAATCATGTGTTCCTGTTATTATTACAATTGTACGACGGATCCTCCACATTGTGGTTTATTGTACATTTAAAGAAGATGATACATAATCCGATGGGTAATGACAAGATAGCCGATGGTTAATCCTACTGTTGTGACTCTTAGCACATTGATTAAACAAAAAAAAAAGGAGAAAAAAATAAATCAAACGAAAAAAATATGACACAAATCATGTGAATGAGCCTGGTACCGGGCTGTACTAGTTTGAGTTTGTTTGTTTGCGATCGTTTTGTTTGTTTATAAATATTGTTGTGGTGTAGCCATACTTATTTAAAATAGACAGTTATTTTTTTTTATTCTGTTATTGTCCCGCCCTTTGGATATTGTTACTAAGGTATTTGAGACTTGAGCGTACCTCCTGGTCCTCTTGTTTTAATTTTAGTTTTATTTTATATTGGGCTCAAAGAAGTGAAAATCTTGAGGTCGCAATTACTCATACTAAAATATTTTTTAATTGTTAACACCGAAACTCTCTTTAATTAAAACATTAACCATAACCACTTTTAATTTAACGTTGTGTTTGTATTGTTTGTATTATTTAGTATGATGAATCTCATTAAATATGATCTCGCATGTAGAATATGTGATTTGAACTCGTATGATGATATCGTAATGTTAATAGAGATTTCCTTAAATAGAAAAGTTGATCAGATATGTTTTATTAGTAAGATGAGACTTACCAGAGATTGAAATGACATTTGAAAATTTCAGTTTTTTGAATAAATTTCAATAGGCCTATAGGCCTATATTTGTGAATTATTGGTACATGATAGATTAACAGAAAAAAAAATGGAAAAAGAAAAGAAAAGAAAAAAGAAAATGATAGCAAGCTACTATGTTTTTGTTCAGTTTAATGATTTCTTCTTTTGATTCTTACGTTTTCCTATAACTGTATTTTTTTACTGACCTATATAGTATTCAAATCTCTACATAAAATTCACTGACATTACGGTAGTCAAGATTGTGATGAAAATTGAGCTATACCGCCCTCTGGACGTTATTGTAACAGACGTCCACTATCGAAAAGGATTATTCGGATCATGAAGAAAATTCGGACAGTAAAATATAGATGATGAAAGTTATTCGTGTGTCTCGGAGGGAACACTGATTATTTTTCAGTAAATTATGTCTAACTATTATTAGGCAGGTAGCATTCATACTCGTAAAGCTATGTCAACCACATTTTCTTTGACGAAAACTGTTGCATGCCCATAGGCCTAAATAGGCATGATGTGCCTATACATGGTCATGATGAGATGCCATCATGGCCCTCATGTCACCGGGCGTGTCACATGTTTTGTCAAATAAAATTTGATAGTCTGGACAGGGCTTAAAAAATCACGGTCAAGTAGTTAAAAATCACCTAAAACCACCATATTATGCGAATTAGCTCCCCTCAACTGATCATCTAGCCCCCCCCCCCACTTCACGTT
>NW_022691310.1:225815-230130 GCF_011630105.1 Anneissia japonica
CTTTCATCTAATGATTTAAGGAAACATAGAAGTGATGTAAGCGGATTCAATGGTGTATGGCGACCTCAACACAGGGTCGGGAATGTCAAGCATGCATACCTCCATGATAAGACTATGTTAGAACTGAAGTTTGTCAGTCACTGAATGAGCAAATTAATTCCTAGTTAAAAGATACACCGCCACCAGAATCTAATATAAACTTGAAATAAATAAGAGGTGTATTGCTAATTTCAATTGCATTGCAAAGGTGAGTCTCTATTAAATGTCCAGTAAAGTAAAAATAGGCTTAAAATAAATAAGCGCATACTGTACGTGAGGCTGTTACTATTAAACGATCTACAAAATTAACTCCAAATGTTAGGATATAAAACAGCTGATAAAAATGAATCAATTTAACTCTCCAGACTACTGTCGCTGTACTAACTCTATTAATGTTGTCTTTTGTTTTCACACGTTGAACCCGGGTTACGAACCAAAAAAAAAAAAAAAAAAAAACGTAATCTAGAACCATTCTTAATGAATAACTTCCTTCACTAGCGTTCTTAGTTCCTTAGCCTATGCTTAGCCCTACTTAATTCCGTCAGATTGGCTACGTCCGTTTTTAAAACATAAATTCAACGGGATAATATTATTTCCTGACCATTAATTATTTAATATTCAGTTGGTTAAAAAATCTTCATTGATTTGCCAATTATGATTTTAAAATATTTTAAAGATATAGCCCTATTTGAAGGCGTAACGATGGATTGGATTGATTTCGAATAGCTTTTTAATTTAACGGAATTTTCACGTATCGTTTAAGCTATGCCTAGGCCTATTTGTTGAGATTTTTCTGTATCCACTTCACTTCAATGGTAGTATAATATCCCACTCGTCACACCTGTCTTATTCGTAGTAAACACCTGCTCATATTAAAGTGTTAAGATTCATTTTAGCTCACTTACAGCCATTTAACACATCTTTATGTAAGTAACAGAAAGTGAGAAAGGTGGTCATTATAGAAACACGAAATGTGTTGTTTAAGCCGTTGGTGTTGTTGGAGAACACAATTTAAAAATAATTGTTCTTAACCTATGTAACTTCCACCTATCGAACCCAGTATGCACCGCAGGTGCGAATAGGGAGATAATCTGAGGTCTGTTTCTCTTTACACTGACATCATTAATAATAATGATTATTTAATTTGCACTTCACAGTAAACCATTGTCTCAGAACTAGAGTAGTCTATTATATGCTAGCAAAGTCTTTAATGGAATATAGGTAGGCCTATTACGGAACAGTAACCTGGGCTAGAAGTTACTATTCTACTACAGTAATGTATTGGAATTTGAAAAGCCTGGCCTATATTACATTAGGCCCAATAAAAAAAATATTAGTTTATCACCCTCGCGCGCATGCCTTTTATGGTACTGAAAAAAAAATTGTGAAAAAAAAATTTTTTGAAAAAAAAAAAAATTTGAATTTTTTTTTTTTAATTTTATTTATTTATTTTTTTCATTTATTTTATTAAATAGTTAGTAGATATTGTTTGCATTATCTAAATCATGTTTTACTTTGAATATCAATGCACCAGCAAACAAAACAAGGGTTATATTTGGCTTTAGCAAAATAAAAAAAAAAAAAGCCTCCCTTCCTCATCACTTTTCCTGCCCAGATAGGGTGATAAACTAATAATATTTTTTATAGGGCCTTATACGGTACAGATTCATAATTCAGTGTATAAACGTCCTACTTAGGCCTACCGTTCTCAAATATACGGTAAATATTTCAAGAACCAAGCTATTTTCAACCGTTGCTCATTTAAAATATTATCTAGTTATTGGTATTATTAGGCCTATGTATTAGCTAATGTTATCATAGATTATTATCACCATCATCACTACCAGCAACACCATCATCAATATCATCATTATCCTTATTAATATCAGCCCTATTATTATTATATTATTACAAACATATATTTATAATTATATTATTATCAATATTATATTATTATTAAAAATATGGTCATACTTTAAGTGTAAAATTGCACGTAGCGCCATATAACTTGAAACGGTATCCTGGTGTGTTTTTTCCTTAGCTACTATTTTTTCCCTCTGGGAATTTCAAGTACGAGGATGACTCGACAATTCCCTGAAAGCAAAGGAAAATCTTACTTTCACATTGCTATTGATAATGTCTTTACCCGACTACTTTTTCCATTGATGTCGTATTCTGTGGAGTGTACCGTATCTCTGACAAAACCTTTAGCCAGTAAGTGTATGCTGATATGAACATACAGCCAATCACAGTCGGTCAAGGATAGAGAGCACATAATACCAATATCTGTATTTTCAATAAGTTGACATAAATTAACTGAATTATCATAAACGTTTTTTTTTGTTTTTTTTTTGGTGATATACTGTGTTACGGTAATCGAACTGCATCGGCGATAGTAATCTTCACTTCGAATAGTACGTGAGCACACGTCGTTCGTGCAAATCGCGCGTATTATACCCATCTGGTGGCGATAACAAGCGCGTATGTGGATACGCACTGTGGCACAGCCAATCAGGTGTGGCTAGAAATTAGATTTAAGACGCCACATTTTAGGACAACCTCTTCAACAATAAAATGCACACATGAATCCATGAAAAACATTCTACAGCAATTTCCAATGTCTACGCCTCTCGACAGAACTGCGGCATTTACACTAGATAATTGAATAGAAAACTTATGGAAAAACGAACGCATACTTCCTCTTACAATAAATTCACTCAATATATTTTATTCATCTGGGTTATTTTAAAGTAGAAACACGTGTGACCCATATTAATTGGGATTAAGTACCAAACGGATTCGTGATTTGCAAGTGACTCTATTAGTGTGTATATATGAATATTATATTGAGCCATTATAGTGGCAATTATAATTGCTCAGATCATTGCGGTTTCTGACATGTTAGTAAACGTTTGAAGATTTTTCCTGATGGATTTTGTATCTCCTCTACAAACCACGCTGCCATTGAGAAAGGTATTGAATTATGTGTGAACACAAGAGACCAAACTAAACAAATAACGTTAAAATAAATACGAACATGAAATAGGCCTTATTTTAAAATGAAAGGATAACATATATCAATTGGTACAATGAAAAAAAACCAAAAAACAAACCAAGCGGCTTCTTAGTTAATTCTTTTCAGGTGGTTTATAAAAAATAAAATAATATTTTGCGTTTAATTATGGGAAGTGCCAGCTTTATTCCGAACACAGAGACAGACGGATGGTAATAATTACTGGTTTAAAACAAAACACTATTTTTCTTACGCGTATTTTCAAGAGTAGGCGTAGAATATATAAATAAATAACCGAAATGGATAAAAAGACATTCTCAGACGAAGTTCGAATGTGGAATGATTGTTTCAGAAATTACTTATATCGGTCGATTGACCAGCGTCTGCTCTTGCAATACAATTTTGTAATTTTCTTACGCGTATTTTCAAGAGTAGGCGTAGAATATATAAATAAATAACAGAAATGGATTAAAAGACATTCTCAGACGAAGTTCGAATGTGGAACGATTGTTTCAGAAATTACTTACATCGGTCGATTGACCAGCGTCTGCTCTTGCAATACAATTTTGTAATTTACCGTATCTCAGTTAAGATAGTATAATACATACTCCAAGTATCAAAATGCACGCCGTCATGTCAGAATTCAATATTTCGACATTAATTATGTCATCATCAGGAATGAATACCTTCTCGTCTACCCAAATTGCTTTTATCTATTGACATTTTTATCTGTCAGCATTGGCGCCGATATTGGGGAGATTTTTTTTAAACTAATTCAATTCGTGATATGGTTAGTACTTTTTTCAGTCAAATAATTTAAATTTACAAATTAATATATATATATATATATATATATTAATTTTAATCTACAAATTAATATATATATATGTATATATATAAATATATATATATATATATATATATATATATATCCAAGTGTTACCGGATATCATGATTTATATTATAAGCTTTTATTGTTTAAAGCGGCAACCATTGTGTAATAGAGTGTATCTGACGTTATTTGAATCCGTTCAACCATGAAGCCTCTGTGGTCTAATGGTTATGACGCTCGCCTTTACAGCGAGGGGTCGCAGGTTCGAATCCCGCCAGAGGAATTTTATTACTTTATTTATTTATAGGACAACATTATTATATGCTATATAATAATACGGTACGAAAGTATATACATAATCCAAGTATTGAAATACACGCCATCGTGTTGGGATTCAATATTTCGACATTAATTATGTCATCATCAGGAAT
>NW_022691310.1:230240-235767 GCF_011630105.1 Anneissia japonica
TTGTGTAATAGAGTGTATCTGACGTTATTTGAATCCATTTAACCATGAAGCCTCTGTGGTCTAATGGTTATGGCGCTCGCCTTTACAGCGAGGGGTCGCAGGTTCGAATCCCGCCAGAGGAATTTTATTACTTTATTTATTTATAGGACAACATTATTATATGCTATATAATAATACGGTACGAAAGTATATACATACTCCAAGTATTGAAATGCACGCCATCGTGTTGGGATTCAATATTTCGACATTAAATATGTCATCATCAGGAATAATACGGTACTTTGCGTTTAATTATGGAATGTGTCAGCTTTATTCCGAACAGACGAATCGTAATTGCTGGTTTTTCAATCTCAAATAAACCCAGGACGAGTACGCGTAGAATATACGAATAAATAACAGAAATGGATTGAAAGACATTCTCAGATGAAGCTCAAATTGTTTCAGAAATTATTTATATCGGTTTATATATATGTATATGTAGGCATATATACAAAACAGTATATTATATACAATATATATAGGCCTATGACGTATACTATTGCACGTGTATATATGTAATATATAGGCCTAACTTATTCTAAGGCTTATTAGTTACGTATTTAAGTGGATCACGTGAGAGAAATCATTAAGACCAAAGTGTGACCTGTAAACATTTAAATAATTACCGGTATTATTGTAATTTAGTATAGTTTAAAATTAAAAAGTGTCATCAAGTTCTCAAGGGAACGGAGTAGGCAAACCCCTTAATGCCCTCTAACAAGCTTGCACGTGCATCTATGCGCACATTCGTATCACCGTGTATTCGCTTGTCTATCCTTATTTGACTGCCGCTAATGAAGACATTATTTGTTGAAAAGTCATCTACGGGTCAGCATCATTTTCTATCGCCTCAGTATTTCCTGGATCCATGATGTCCCGTTAGGAACGCGCTGAGTCGCTTATTCTATATCAGGACCCGAGATACATCAACCTCACGATGTTATGCGTTGGTGAAGAAAAAGTTAGTTTTCATCGTGCTAATAACATTCCGGATTAATTTAGCCTAGATACTTTAAGACAATTATTGTCAAATATAATAAAGACCAAAAAATGATGAGCGCCCCCTACGGGATGATTTCTAGTCTAGTGGGAAAGTTACGAGAGTTGCACCGTGGTTAGTGCGCTCACATCACACGCCTGTGCGAGCATCAGAATTGAACTAGTTTATGATCCAAAAATATGATTTATTTACTTTAAACAACTTTACCATATTTACAAAGATTCCAAGTTGGGAAAAATTATAAATTCTTTGTTTCCCAGATCGACTTCCTCAATTATTGAGTTTATCTGATTTATTTGGCACCTTTGGTGTCTCATATATTTTGCAATAAATTAATATAAACATAGAGAAAATAAATAACGTAATAATCAGTATTTGCTTAGTCAGTCATTAGGCGGACCAAGTAATGTTGTTCTTCGCACCTTTTAGCCACCTTTTCACGTTTCGCAATTCATTGTGATTTAATTGATAATAAATAGTACTTCTGTCAGTGATAAGGTATTTACGTTCATGAATTTGTTTCTATTGTAAAGAATAAGCGGATAATGACTCTCCATCTCCCATAAGAAAGCTCAAGCTCAAGTAATCTAACCTAATTCAAAAACAGAACAAAACGCCTACGAAATTCAGGCATACTATTAAAAGTAAGGACAACACCCGGTGACAATACGCAAGAAGCTCCAATAAATTCCTGCTTAACACAAATCAAACATTCCTTTATTACTGTTGCGACATTTACAACACCTTCCGCCCATCAGAAGTGACTCAACGCGCCACTCAAGAGGCAAATGATAGGAATTACGTTTTACCATGGTTTTACTATACCGTATACGCAGCCGTTTCTTATGGGTCGTTTTCAATTTTAGGAATAAACAGTTTAGAAGAATATAGGCCGACACGCTACTTCATTTGGAGTTGAAGTAGATTTCTTATAACAATAGCACATTAGGCCTACGGAATAGACGAATACTGTAGGCCAAATTGTTCAGAAAAATATTATGACGAAATACATCCATTCAATAGGCCTGCTGTGATACCGGTAAACGGAAACAATCTTTCACCATTATTTTTTCCACATGAGATACTCACTAACATTTAAATCGAATTCCTGAATGATAAAACAGGAATGCTTATTAGAGAAATCCATCTTATAAAGACAAAATTACTGAAAAAAAGAGTAAAAACCCTAAGGAAACCCTATGTGTTGCGTGCTTAATATAAAATTAATGAGGTGAACCTTCATGAATGCCAGTTAATTAGTGAAATACCGGGAGTTGATAATTGGCTATAACATTTTTTACGTCTATTAAGTTGATAATTAGTTTTAACGCCAGGACCTACATTAATGTACTGCCTACAGTTTGGTGTTAAAACTTTTAATGTGTTTTTTTTGTAATCACATATATACGAACTTTTAAGCCATAATTTGCAACCGTAAATAACGTTTTTAACGTTGCTACAAAATGTGTAACGTCATTTTCTTACATAAACTAACAAGAAAATTCAACGTTTGCGAACATATGAATAACGTTTGTGTTTTTACTGGGATATCATTAAGTTTACCAGATAAATGAACTAGCAATTGTAGGTATTCGCTAACTCCAATTTTTATGTGAATTTATATAGGCCTAATTGTAAAGGATATTTCTATATTTTCCAACGGGAGACATAAACTACCGGTACCTTAAGAAAATTCCCTTATCGGGTAACATTTCTCTCTGACTTTAAAAAAATGTTCGCTGAATCATTAAATAAATCCTTGGAATCTTATGAGCATGGGTATTCCGGGCTTCTGTGGGCGGTTATAATTCGATATACGATACGATACTATACATATTATTACACAATCCAAGAAAAAATATTAAAGAGTACAAATGGTATAAGGAGTTTCTCATAACAATTTTGAAAAATCACATCCGAAGTACAATATAAAGTGGAAGGAAATGATATGGAAAAGAATAAGAGATAGGTCCATGAGATTTGAAACAAAAAAAAATACTGAATATAAAAAAATGGGTCGGTATAAAGTACATTTGGCAAGAATTGTTAACAATGCAGTACCATAGGTGCAGTTTAAAAAAATGTTTTTGCCTTTAAATGAATTTATCGGCATGGTCAATAGGATTCAAACTTTATTCTCTTAATTTAAACTTTATTTATAGAGAAACCCTTCCAACTGGACCAAGAAGGCCAGCTGATGTTCAGGGGCCCGGCAGACGGAGCATGCGTGTGCTTGGCTCTCAATTGACCTGTAGCTTTAAAAAGTGAAGTGATAAATTTTTATCTCTTTGAATACATGTAGGCTACTCCCATTGATATATGTTTATAATTCTGCCATTTTTAAACCTTCGGCATACGCCACCTTTCAAGGGTTTCCGTTAATAATTCGAGTATATTACGTTTATTAGTATGCCGGTAAGCTTATAATGAGCAGGCAACGGCAAATCTGATCATCCATGCGAACCAGATGATGAGCGAGAAACACGTTGCATTGCATTTATAACGCGCTCTGGCACGAACGTTATAACTTGGTTTAACTTTAGCAAGGTTTAATAACGTAACATAAGTCTGCATTTATATGCGTTTAATTTAAAGTATTTTTTCAGAAACTGAAGTAGCGTGCACATAATGCAAAAACCCAATGTTGAAGAAAGTTTGTTAAGAACATGGAACACCAAGATGATGTCAGGACGCAACATAGGCCTATTCGTTGCATTGAATTTTGTAACGTTGGCATGAACAAAAACGATTTTACAAAGTTGTAGAATTTACATACCCACTGGGCTCCGTGAATCCGCGATTCCCATCTCTTTCATGACTGTGTTGTGTTATGTTACTCCTAAAGAAAAAAAGCGGCACAATAAGGAAGTTTTTGTTAGGCTAAAATATTTTTGGCGATAAATTTTACCTCAGATCATTTAATGTAATCTTAATTAGTAACATTCGTGTTTCTGATTCACTATGTTGCCATGTTTGAGCCGGAATAGCATTCAATTTACATTTACTTAATGCTGTTAGGTCGTATCAAGAATAGTTAATATCAATAGTCCTTGGATCGTTACCATACGGTTATCAAAACCCATCAACCATACAAAATTAAACGAAAATTCCATCATAGCAACTGAAGGCTATAAGCATTTTGTTTGCATGTCAAAATGACGAAGTGAATTTCCTCTGCTTGGAATAACATTGTGGCAATTCATTCCTAGGGTTAACAATTATTAATGTCAGTTATGTAATGTACAGGTACGGAAATGTAGTTAGATTTATATAGCGCATTATACTGAAACGGTCTCAAAACGCTCGAGGTGTGGACTAGCTCGTGCAGTAACTTTCTTCTCCCCCAAGGATCTCTTCATATCTGATCTACCTATGGAAAGTAAACCGTACCAGCACACTCGTCTGTTCACAACAGGGGCTATGGATCAATACATCGGGGTAACCCGCTGCTCTTCTCAAAAGATGTACTGGGTTCTTCTATGTGAATACACGAGTTAAATTGTGTACACAACTGAAACCAATTGTTAGAACTCCCTTAATCAAGCCTGGTTTCCATAAAAGTCGGTACACGCTGTCGCCGACTCCTGATTGGTCAGTTGAATCAAGGAGCGTTCCTGATCGCGTCGGGGACACCTACGCAACGATTGCAGTGAAAACTCCGTAACGACAGTGTAGCGATTGTATGGAAACCAAGCTTGACCCATAGATATCTATAATAACCAAGTATGGGAGTGAATGGTGTATGGCATTGATGCTTGAGGAACAATAATTGTAATAACGAAAAATTAGTGCACGGTTGGGGATAGGAAAATAACATTGGCAGTTACAGTGATGACGTTACGATTGACTATAACAAAAATTAGTCTGACCTGCAAAGAAAGGCAACAAATCATAATAAAGGTACCGTACACAGTCTGTGTTGAGACATAAAAATCGAAATTCAACATTTTAGCCTAATTGAATACTTTGTATTTAAATTTTTAGCTTCCAGTTGAAAATTAGAACAAAATAAAATCATCGCCAAATTTAGGCCATTACTTTGCTTCAAATCCCTCTGCTGGGTCAAAGAGGATGAAAGACATGGATTTGAACCTGATACAGTGATAATAAGGAATGTTTTTTTAAAAGCCTATTTGTAAAATGTTAAATATTACTGTAGGCTATAATAATGATTCATTATTGCCCTTACTCAAAATTTAATCAATACTGACAGGAAAAATAGCGATGATGTTTTCTGGTCACGTGTGTAAATGATGAATTCGCATATGGATCCTTCAGCGAGGTACCGACTAAGAAAGGAGAAGATGTTGACATTAATGTGATCAATCACATTGCTTTACAACCTTTATTTAAGTGAACTAAAAATATTACGGGTGGGTGAAACAAGTAGGGAGGATGAAAGGGAAGAACAAAGTTAATAATAATATACCGTATAATAATAATATAATAATAATATAATAATAATAATAATAATAATAATAATAATAA
>NW_022691310.1:236141-248414 GCF_011630105.1 Anneissia japonica
TTATAATTATTATTAATAATAAATATAATAATAATAATAATAATAATAATAATAATAATTATTATTATTATTATTATTATTATTATTATTATTATTGTTGTTTAAAGGTTTGCATGGCGAAGTAATAACATACTGTATATTAATGCTTGGTGTACACCACGTAGTTAATTCTGAAACAACTGAATTATTACAGTATTATTATTTATTATTATTATTACTATCATTATTATTATTATTATTATTGTTATTATTGTTATTATTATTATTATTATTATTATTATCGTTATTATTATTATCATCATCATCATCATCACCTTCTTCTTCTTGATCATCATGAAGGTTCGCAACAATGACGTCTGCATATTATGTGCTTCGTGTCAAAACTACATTTTTAGAACTCTTCTTATGAACGTAGTCAATGATTGAGAACATGATCAGACTATGATGCTGATGTATATTGTACAGTACGCTATAAACTACAACACTCTCGTCGTCAACTCTTCCGAACTTACAGGTGATGATAGAGGCATTATCCAACCAGGCCTATTTCCCATCGCCTCCAGTTAAATGTCATTATTCTTCGCACCTAGCCCTAGTTCAAACGGCTAAACTTGTCACCCCTGGCGCGAAATCTTAATCGCTTTTTGTGGCTTATGATCATTTAATTGCTTAATTAACCCAGCTATAAAGGTTTTGGTGTTGGTGATGACTTACAATTAGTGTGGTCCAGTGACGGTTAATCGCTACACAATAGATTACTATAGATGAATCGTACCGTGCTTTTCACACATCTAATTCGTTAAGTTTATAAAATGACATAAATACGGAAGTTTCTAAAGAATGACCAAATGTGTACCTAAATGTCGATGAAGCCTTGAAAACTTAAGTAAAGATAAGAGCATGGAGCTATACAATTTTTTTTTGTATAGCTCCATGGTAAGAGCTAGTAACGGTGGCACAATTGAGGTTTAGAGAATTCATGTTATAATTAGGAACTAACTCTTTATTAAAAGAAAAGTTATACCGATGTTATTTTTCCGGTGTCAACATGAAGAAAAAAAATTTACACTTATTTTTTTATAAGAACCAGTAAAATTTTTCCCAGGCTCAGTGTTTTTAAAATTCATCTAGATTGATGATAATAGAATTAAGTTTAATTTTCTTTTGAATAATAAATACAACGTCAACACTACTGATGAAGCACATGAACCAAGGCAACTTATTCAATCATGCGTGTAATACGGTACTATGATAATTTGTTTGATATTGACCTTTTGATATAGGCCTAATTATACATAATTACGTCATCCTATTGCCTTTTATAGACCATTTAATTACTTCATTTTCACTTCCTCCCGTTAGGCCTACATGACATGTAACATGATACATCGAGTATAAAATTCAGGTCAATGGAAATAATATATTTTATATTCCTGAATCTGAGTCCATAACCCCAAATATATATCCTCCTCTTAACGACAAAGTTACTTATGGTATTAAAATTTTTTTAGGTTTGGAGATTTGTTTCACTCCTTTAATCATTTGATCTGACTTAGCATGGGTTTTGTAAGCTGGACAGAAATATATAATAGGCGGGGCTTAGGTATTTTTTTAGTTATTATATTATGATTTATGGACGGCATTTTCTTAAGCCATAGACTTTTGCGACTAACATTCATAGGCCTCAGCCGGCTTCTTTTGGGACGAATTTCCCAACAACATTGCTTAAACCTTGAGTCAAATTCGTCAATAATTATTTCATGATGACGGCCTTTCATACGTGATTATGCGAAATAATGTTGTGGAAGCGACTTTCCTTCTTAATAACTTCTCATGCGCTACATACATAGGCCTACACAAGGTTCATGGCCGTTTGCTGAGCCCATGTTCAAGAAATACCGTTTGTTGCTCAATAAGTAAAACTTTATTTTTGGTTAACATACCAAGTAATCTGAAAATCTATCAATCAACAATCAATTAAACGTTCTGTCAATCATTCTACTGTTACTATTGTTGTCCCACAAAATGACAGCGTAAACGTACGTAATTACGTAAGCACGTGCGTATTCCTGGTCCTGTTTTGATTGGTCTGTTGTTACTTTGACGACACTTGTTTGTCCATTCACTAACAGGTACTGCACTATAATAATGTTACTGCGGACTCCCAGTTTGACCTCATTCTGATATCGTATGAAATGTAAAACACATTATTAAACCTCAAATAGGCTACCACTAGTGCACGATATTGTAACAACATGTTTCATGCTTCTGGGCTTCTGTTTAGGGAAGCTTTCATCATTCATGGCTAAGCCCAGCAAGTTTTTTATAAATTAAAACTATACTTAGGGTATCGTAACACATAGGCCTATAATGATCTTCTATACCGGTACTGGATGGATGAGGGAAACAACATGCTCATTTGCCGTAGCGGTACTTATTTTCTGTATTTTTTGTTTGTTTGTTTGTTTGTTTTTTGTTTTTTTGTTTGATTTTTGTGTTTTTTGTGTTTTTTTTTTGTTTTTTTTGTAGAAACATAAACATAATATTATAGCACGGTATTGAAATGTAAATCAATTTTCATTTTCTGATAATTTTTTGTCTTATGTCTTATGTTATCGATCCGTGTAAATTCATAAAAATGCCGATTTTGCCATTTTAAATTATTTCATCATATTAGTACAGAGAAATACCAAGCTCAGATATTCAAGACATGGTTTGTATTATGCAAAAATATATCAATAGAAACAAACCGGATCTGTATCGTGATCCAACGTGATGCAGTCGGAGCACGATGCTAGCCCCAGGCATCGACTCTCACCTACCGAAGAAAGGTATCTGCCACACCGATTTCACCATTTTAGGCCGACAAAGAATGCCGTTCGTATTGTTACTTGTCCTCGTGAGTGCAGTTTTTTTTTTTAGAAAAGAATGTAACTGCAAAGTATTTAGTGACCAAGTAAACAAGACAATCATAAAGCTCTTTAGAAAAAGTATTAAAAACGGTTACAAACGCTATTTAAGTAGCACTCAATAGAAACGGCCCCTCGTTGCACCTGCAGAGATGCATAAGCAGACAAGAAGACACAAAATCCGCGTCTTTCCCACTATCTCATCAAGGATCTTTAGAATCTTTAACAAATAAAATAATCTTTATCGTTTATTCCGCGGATCATTCTTGTAGGCCGAACAAATGATGGCGCATTATCGGAAGTCGGATGCCTGTCAACACTTTCAATGCTAATTCGTGGGAATTGTTACAATATGATAAATGTTTGAATTGTTTTTACTTCTGTATTCCTCAAATCGAACTCATGAACAAGCAGGCCTGTGATGCTCTATAAAATTATAGTCAGTATATAAAATGAGGCTTGGGGAGTGAAAGTAATTTTAGTCTTGAGAAAAAATAAATCATGACGCTTCCATGATTTGAACCAGAGAGACCGTGTAATCAGAAGGCAACCGCCAAGTTACAGCTTCATTCAAATTCAATCAAGAGATATTGATTTGCTTTTATCAATTATTTCGAAATTAAGTTATCGAAGTATACGGTATAACTTCTAGGTTTGTAGGCCCTAGTCTGCACAGTGATTCGAACAATTCGTATATAATGATGATTCATTCATTCAATTATTCGGTCAAGATCAACATGCAATTCTCAGTAATTGCATACAATTGATACAAATTCATAATGAATGTTAAAAATTACATAAAATTACTAAAAATGTACACGTACTGTAGGAATGGTTTGATAAAAAAACTGTACAACTTTTTGTACCTTTGTATTGTTTATTTGATTGGATTAAGAGGAATAACGGTATCATCATCATTATCACCATCATTATCATCATGCAGGTGCGGACCCAGAATTTTTTAAACGGGGGTGTGGGGGGCACAACAGTTTCAGAATAGATAAGTGGTACATAACATTGATTTGCATTGAGATCTTTAAAATTAGTGGCAAAACAGGGGGAGGGGCACTCCGTTTCCCCCAACTGGATCCGCACCCCTGTCATCATTAGCATCACCATCATCGTAGTCGTCATCACCATCATCAACACCACCACCATCATAGTAGGTCTATGTCAAATTTCATGTATTTACATCAATAAGGATAGGTTCAGATAAGAACAATTCAAGACGCTGTGGGGAAAACGCAGGAGTAGTATCAATACAGTACTTGCGTTTGCGTGTGACAGGTTTGTGGGTATCCTTATTTAATAACAAACGCCACTTCATGCGTCGAGCCGTGGTGCACGTTAGGCAGCGCCAACCACATTTTCCTTGCGCTAGTTAGAGTCGAGGCTTACTCCAGTTGTCAGTTTGTTGAGATATTTTCACGTAGCCATTGTACTCGGCTCCGGGGTAGTTTCACACTAAATATCGACTGTGGTGATTGGGATATGGTTTTTTTTGTTTTGTTTTTTTGTTTGTTTATTTGTTTTTTTGTTTTTTTTTGGCGTTTGCGCACTGCGTCTAAATGGCTTTTGAACCGCTATGCATTACATCTAAAGGTATACGGTGACCGCTTGAACTCTTGGGGATTGCCATCTTAATGCAGTATTCTGGTCATGCTTCGACTCATCACGTTCAATATAACACATGCATATTTTCTTGATTCAGACACATTTAAGTCCGCGCAGTCTCGGCAAACAATCACTCATCGCGTTTTGAGCAGGAAGTGGGTTTACGTGTATTCGACGAAATTGTTTTCTAATTCGAACTAGGTTTGCAGAATTACAGTATCGTGTCAAATCTTCATAGAGGAACCGATACGACTATTTAATTTTATATCACACATACCTCGACGAGATCGCTACGATGCTACTATTTGTTAATCTAGACTGATGTGATATACTGTATCATCAAAGAAGAAACAACGTAGGACCTCTTCACTACTCATACAATCGAAAAGATAAAAACAGTAGCATATCCAATCACATCGCATCGCCAGCACAAATAGGTTTAGTGAAACAAATATTCCAGTTGAAATGGTGAACAGTTTCTTGAATTTCGACGTCAAGAGTTGAACATCGCTGGAGCGCAGAAACAGCAGCAGTATCAACATGAACAACATTCACAACAAGTGCTCAATATGCTCATAGAAAGCAAAGTTCTATTATTGTCCAATCTTTGTGCTTTACATTTCAATTTCTACTATTATTAAGCTTCAGCTATAGTTTTTTAAGTTAGAAAAGCATAGGATTTTACTTTTTAATTTTTTGTTTAGTCTACATAGGCCTAGTATTAATACCGGTATTCAAAAATATAATTCGGCCATTAGAGACGACACCTTCTTCAAGTGACATTTAAATTCAGAACATGTTCATCGTTTATATTATAACATCATGCCATTTAAACTACAAAATAACACTATGATCCTATACTAAGGTTACATGCATTATGTATAATCTTCTTCGCAGTTCCTGATTTTGCAGCGACGCACAAGGGCTCTTGTCCCTCTGGGATAATTCAAATATTCTATCGGTAGCTTCGCATGTTAATTCGCCTGCTCATAAATACTTGATATTCATTTTTAAAGCAAAGATCTTGTTAAGGTGAATACTTAATACACGTACTTAGACGTATGCACATTTATAAACTGATGCTTTTATTAAAACCGATATAAATTAGCCTAGTTATAATAGAGGCTACCAAAGGAATTCACTGCGTGAGATGAGGGACAGGGGAGGAAGGAAAGATGAAGAATGAAGAGGGTTGCTGTGAGGAAAGAGCGGCCGAGAATGAGGTTATCGAATGGAACTTTCCGGAGTGTCAACTAACAACTAACCAATCAGAACAGGGCCAGGAATACGCGCGTGTCTATTAATGAACACACGTGTTTTCACACAAACGCACGTGTTTGCGTATGTTTTTACATTGTCGTTTTGTGGGGGAATCAGCAACAATACTCAAGGGACATGGCTTAACGAAAAGGTCCATCAATGGCAACCACTATAAATCAATTAATAATCCTGTTTCACCATGAAGGCATAATCTGGCTAAATATAAATCAGAATGTTTATATAATGTTATAATATTGATATTTAGAATTGGATAAAAATAATAGTTTGTAAAATTTAGTTAGGTCTAAACAAAATCAAGAAGCGCTATCATAACAGTATATAATCACCATGGAAATCATGTTTGAATGGTCCAATAGAAAGACCTGTAACTAAAAAAAAAACCACTCGACTTAAGCTGGTTTGAAATAACCGTAACCACAGAAGGATTCTGATTTCCTGTCAAAATGTTATTAATTTGGGGATTCCATGTTTATAAATCAAGATTGAATAGACACGGATTTATATAAAATGTTTTTTTTTTTTTTTAAATTGTAACGTCACATGTTGCGTTATCGTCTTCCGCATTGAACTGACAGTACAGAACGTTGCACGTTGGCAAGTGGTCTATTAAACACTCCATACGAAATTGTCATTTCAATTCTCATGTCTTGTTCAAATCACCGATTCTGTTATTGTTGAACGGTTAACGATGAACAAGCAAAGCTATTTAACGATACGCTTTGGTAGGAGGATTTTAAAATAGGCTACATTAAATTTAAATTAAATAAATGATAATGAAACCGAATAGGCCTCTCTGAAAATATTCAGATAGAATATTTGTTTAACTTTTCGATTTCATTGGCTCATCATTCATGAGGCCTAGCATAATTATATAGGATCCAGGATTAATAAAACATGAGCTCTTCACCAAAATATTTACCCTCTAAATAATTAAAACACCGAGGTTAAGGACAAATCTCTTGTAAAATAAGTTAAGTCAAGTGAGGTCATTGACCTTCGACCTATTACATCTTAATTCAAGCCATCCTAAACTGACAGAAGGTCTACCTGGTAGCTACCCGTCTATACAAATCAAAGTAAATTTAATATACATTAACACTTGTTAATGATTTTAAAGTTTTACTGCTAGGAAGCAATTCGCGAATGCTACTAATTAGACATTTAGGCCTAACACGAACTGTCATTAAACCACGCAGCGCCCTCAACATAGCTTATATTTATACAAGAGAGAAAGCTGGTTGATAACCTTGATATCATCGTCACCAAATCAATCACACAATAACCTTAACATTATCCTCATTTAACACCGTCTCCACTGTAGTCATGATAATAATGCTCAGTCATCTCTTCGTCATCCTTGTTATCAACATCATCATTGTCATCGTCCACGTGTCGTCATCACCATCGTCGTCATCATCACCATCATTATCATCATATCAGCATCCTCATTTTCTCCATCATCATCAGTAGGGCTTATGTTATATCACCACTACGCTTTAATTATTTTCATCTTGCTTTTGTTAAATCATCATTATCACCATTGCTATCAATATCATCATTGATATCCTAATCAAAATAGAAATTAAAATTAATCTCATTATATTGCTATTTACCAACGTCATCTTGAAAATCATTCTCACCACCATTAACATATTAAGCATTATAATAAATTTGCAATAGAAAAACCTCAGATAAAATTTAATTTTCATTATCACTTCGTATGAATGGATTCGCCAACACAACTCAGAATTTCATTTTGACATAAATAGTTAAAACTGTTACATTGGCGAGTGTTTCCTATCGTAGACATATAGCATAGGACAATATGGACAATCTCAATTAACAGTTAAGAATTACATTTTAATATAAATATACAAATGCTGTTATATTGACACTGTAAACATATGCTCACGTAAAAGTACAATACAATCAGAGCCATGGATTATGCCCGAGTCGCTTTGCAGAAACGCCTCTTGCCTGCGATCACTTTGAAATCATAACCCTCTACGGAATGAGCATAAAATTTAGTTAGGTCTATCGTATCCTATAAGTTTGATGCTAAGATTAAAATCTCTTCACTTGTGAATTTACAATTGGAGGTTGGGCATAGTTGTGGACGGTCCGTTTTGGGTGTGTGTGTGTGTTCAATAATAAAGAACCAAAACTATCATGCAGTGTGAGTGATCAGCCAATCACGAGGGTAGACACGTACGGTACGTTTCCTAATCCTCGACAGGCCTTTTCATTCTAGAAGAGAGCGTCAAGCGAAGACGGTGTGTGTGGCGTGGAGTCAAAAACTGTCACTGCCGGTACCTGTGTTGGATAGTTGCGTGCGCTTAACACGTAAACGGGTCAAAATCGAAGGAATATTACACGAGACCCAGACTAATATTTTCTACCGGTGTTACACATTTACACACCGTCGAGCTGTATACTGTTCTCTTGTATGTTGTAATTTTATTTTTGCTGGTGTTTGATGACAACATATAACTTGTCATTGAGAAATTATCAATTAATTAGCGTTGATTTTGTTGATATTGCCCAAGAAACAGAATAATTGAACCATGCCTATTTATAGATGTTTTACCAGATGGAATATTTTGCTAGTAGGCCTCTTCCTAGTCATGGCTGTTGCCGGGAAGAACGCCGGGAAAGGCCGCCACATCCCACTCAAAGCCGAGAAGAATCCTCCCCATTCCAGAGGAATAACAGGTAAGCATGATTGAGTTTAGCATCTCTGTGAGATATCATCATACACACGTCAATAATTTCAAATCGAATATAAGTACTTGTTTGTTAACTCGTGTTTTAGATATTCGGATGAAAGTGTATGGACAGGAATAATAGTAATATAAATCCATCCTCATCAGACAATGCATAAGGATACATCAGACGAGAGAGATTAATTTGTCATCTCACATAAATTGAAGTATCTAAGTACTTAAGACTCCAATTTTGATGCTTGTAGATTTAAGAAGAAAAAAATAACAGCACAGATAATTCTAAAAGGAAGTAGCTATAAGAACAATTCCTAAACTCGTTCAATATTTTATAAATTAAAATAACATGTTTAAATCTAGCCATTATAAGAGGTGGGTTTTTATTTGTCAGAAATTTCAATCAGGCCATTTATGATACATACAACTGCCAACGGTAAAAGTGAAAATGTATTAATTATTTTATTACGATATCATGATGATATTATCATGGTTATCAATCGTTATTCCCCTTTTCTCTCTTTTTATTTCTATGCGTCACTTTCATCATCCTCACCCACGACGGGTGTGCACCTTAGTAGCTGGACTTTTTGTAGGATGTTTCAACCGATGGGTAGTTTTAAAAAAGTATAGACCCAATGGACTAAATGTTAAGAAAATACGACATTAATTTGAGCAATAATGATTTCTGTCTTGGTACACTAAAATGTCAGTCTTATTTCCATACAAATGTGTATATTGTAATATATAGGCAGAATATAGGCTTATTTCGCCCCTTGGGAAGGCAATGTCTTGGGGTTTTTTTTATTATTCTTTTTTTGCCACTATCGTAAACCCCTTATTATCTTAGAATGCGCGACTGTGTAACTATTGTGCCACCTTTTGTCTTCTTCATTACGTGTGAAACGTTGTTTCTGTGGCCTTTTGTGAAAGTGTTAACTTGTTGTTGTTTAATTAGCATGTTACCTATAAGTTAAGGTGGTCAAGAGGTTCTTTAAAGGAGTTGGTAAGCATTGATCGGAATAATGACCGGTATATCGCTTTCCTATTATGGATGAACACTGAGTGCCTGACATAGACATTTTATGATTACTCGTGACGGTATTATAGTGAAAATTGACCAGCAGACTTCTAAAACACCATTCATTCATTCATTCTTTATTTATTTAGCCTTTTATAAAAATCACAATACAATTTGCACATACAGTAAAATAAAACTAAAAAAATAACACACACAAAATTCACAATACTGTAAATCTAAGGAGGCAAGGATTAACAAAAGCAATTAAAATCGCTGTAGCTCACAAGCAAGTCAATCCATCTAAACTAATTTAATATTAGGCCTATTCGTTCACTTAGTAACAATATATTAGTAGAAATAAAAGAGCCTACACAATTTGTAGTCTTACAACGTATTAAGAGACAGAATGACAGAGGAACCTGAATCTATATTTTCTCGGTTTGTGACACATGGTCACCCTACATCTGGTTTTAAAAAAAGCAATAAAGTCCGTCGCAACCTACTGGTATTAGTTGTTAACGAACTGCATGGCTTCGTTAAATATGTTGTACCACTATATCTAATATTGTCATATATTAATATTAAGTATTGCTACTATATTGGACGTATGTCGATAAGGCGATATCGTACCTGAAGCACGTTAATTGGACATTGATCGTCGTAGTAGCGGAATATCATACATTTGGATACAGTCAAATTAGGCTATATTATTTACGTCAAGACCACAATTAAGACATTCGATACAATGTGTATACATTCTAGATTATTCTTGAGAAGAAAAATAATACACTAGGCCTATCACTTTTAGTTAAAACGGAGGTTGGTCGGTTCAAAATAGTCCTCCACTGTTGTGTACCGAGAGAAGTGTTTTAGAATAGATTAGGCATATACGCTACCCATTCATGGTTTTAGCTGAACCCTTATTATTATTATATTATTCGAAAAACACATTCACGTTCGAATCATAACGAATGCATGCCACGAGTAACAGCATTAGTGGCTCGGTATTTAACCTGAGGACAGTCCGATTTTGATAAAATACTTATTAGGCCTAATTAATACAAGCCTCACTATAAATATGTGTTTTTAAACTGCATTCCTTCCCAGGGGCGGATTGGGAGAGTGGGGCGCGGCGGCCCCGCCCCCACCTTTCGGAAAGTCAAAAAAGAAAATAATATCTGAGGCCCAAAACGCCTCAGATATTATTTTTGGGCGTGTAGATTTCGCGGGGGCATTCCCCCTAACTCCCTAGGGTAGTGCTATCTCTCTAAGTCCCCCTTTTGGTCCCCCTTTTGGTCCCCCTTTCGGACATGTCTATTCCACACCTCCATCATTTTTACGGGAAATGTGTTAATCAATGAGTTTATTAATGGTATTATTTCAACACAAGTCTAAAGTATAGGTCCAACTTTATCTGTTTAATTATCAGAAACCAGTGTGATCTTTCGCTGATATAGTCCGAATAATGTGTAATCTACAATCTACATCAACTTTTTTGTAAACAGATTTGTGTTTTTCATTCGTCGATGTTATTTAAAATTTAGATTTATGGTTCATTGTTGCTATACGGTACCCTTTTGACAAATACTTCAACTTGGGGCCAAATTTTGATCAAATCAGTCGAGAACATGATTTAGTTCTTGTTTATATAAGCATAGAAATGCATTTTTTACATTACTTAACTTGAATTAGATTATTGAAGATGCATTGAACACCTTACCAACATTACATGGAGGGAAGGAATTCTACTTGGTACTCGTTATTACATTACCCGAATGTCTTAACATCTTTTCAATTCTAAACATCTAAATTCCCAATTCATCTGCACACTTTTAACGTCACAATAGAAAGACAAAAAGGGCAAGACATGGGCCTATGGGCGATTTGTGACTTGGTTGGAAACATAAGATGTGCGTACCGGTATACGCAATGCGACGCAGTATCGCGTGTACGCGCGAATACAGCGGTGTATCGTGCGTCGAGATGGATCTGGTGCGTACTATCGCGTTTTCGACAAAATCATTTGGTGTCAGAAATGGTTGTATTTTAGTGCTTCCTTTCGCGGCTGTCCTAAACCACTGCAATTAATATTATGATTACTGCGATAAATATGATGTAGGAGAAGTAGACAGACAGTTATTTGGGACTACTACTTGTAAGCTTTAGACATAGACAAGAATGCCAACTACAGTTCATTTTAATTAAACTCATTCTGTGCAAGCAGACCTTACCGTTTTATCACATTCCATAACATTAGTACCGTAGCCAATATTGCCACAAATCTGTGCGCTTCATTCCGTACAATATTAGTAGTAGACTTTTCTCCCTCTGAACGTATAATGCTGCCATAAAAATCACTAACGAGACATGGTTAGATTTATGCGTTCTCTTGTTTTCCTAAAATGTCTGAAACTGTCGTCAAATGAGTGTTATTTTTTTGGTTGATACAAAAGAAATTACCTCATTTATTTTTTCGGGGATAGCCGGACGAACAAGATTCCGCATTAGATTGCAAATATTTTGCATATGATTCAAATTAAAAGCCAACCGGCTCACAAGTATATGACTACTTGTATACTGTCGAGTCGAATATCGATAGAATATTAAAGCCCCATTCCCGGCAAAATTTCACTAAAAATTGACTTTTTTAGAAAATATACATTTGAATTACTCCAATTATTATAAATCATGGAAAAATATTGGCATGAATTTTAGTTTTACGCAAAAGAAT
>NW_022691310.1:248672-278275 GCF_011630105.1 Anneissia japonica
ACATAGGATAATCTGTAAATAGAAAACGACGTGGAGAGAGACGGAGAGACCATAGATGAAGAGATAACAAGAGAGAAAGAGAGAGCGCAAATGTGTGACACCTGTTTTTCATGTAAACAGTTCTAGAATGCCTAAATTCAAAATAGTCCTCCACTGATGTGTACCGAGAGAAGTGTTTTAAAATAGATTAGGCATATACGCTACCCATTCATGGTTTTAGCTGAACCCTTATTATTATTATTATATTATTCGAAAAACACATTCACGTTCGAATCATAACGAATGCATGCCACGAGTAACAGCAGTAGTGACTCGGTATTTAACCTGAGGACAGTCCGATTTGGATAAAATACTTATTAGGCCTAATTAATACAGGCCACTATAAATATGTGTTTTCTCTCTTTCTCTCTTGTTATCTCTTCATCTATGGTCTCTCCGTCTCTCTCCACGTCGTTTTCTCTTTACAGATTATCCTATGTTGCCACTTTATATATATATATATATATATATATATATATATATATATATATGCATATATAGGCCTATATTATTATTATTATTATTATTATTATTATTATTATTATTATTATTATTATTATTATTATTATTATTATTATTAGGAATTTGGATCCCTTCCTGGCCATTTTATAAGGAGTAAAATGTTTTACTTGCCCAGAAATTTGCCTCACACCAGAGAGGCCTGTACTCACTGGGAGATAAACAGAATAAAAATTACAGATCGGAAAAGAAATAGTTATGGTATCTTGTATTGTCAGAAAAACATACACGTTTCGATCCTGTGTCATTTTGACGGATAGGCCTAACCGAACTTCCAGCCTCCTGTACCTCATTTTAATCTCATTGGATTAGAGTAGGCCTATTTATAGTTTTGTAGTCATATTATTTAAAATTGTTTCTGACATATATGTAGACATAAAAATTTACTATCAGCTTTAGTATACTGTTGTGTACACCAGTTTTAGATTGGAGTTTGCAGAATACAGACTTTGTTTCCGATGTGCAGGCTTGATATCACTAAGTGACGAAACGATCGAGGTCGTTACACTTTAAAAACATGAACACAAATGTAAGTGAAAATTTGACCAATAACCATGGCAACTAAAAACAATTTAATTCTTAATATTTGTTTAAAAGTGTCTTTCAATTTTTAGATTGGGTGTGTCGGCTATTTATTTCAAATTTATTTCAGTTACAAATTTTCATTATTTCAAATTCGTAATATTATGTGTTAATGGTATTAATTGACAATTTCTAAACAAAGAAAAAAAAATAAAAACAAAGAATTTTCACACGAATTCTATTTTATATGAAAGTCAATATTTTATAGGCCTAGAATTTTAAACTAGCGACTCTAATTCAGCAATAAAGAAACCGGAAGCTTGAGCTATCATGGCAACGAACAACGTTCCCAGAAGGACATCGGCCAGAGACACTACTCTCCCTGACTCAGAACTTGCCAGAATGATTAGCTCAGAATATCATAGTGGATAGTTCCGCCAGCGGAAACAATTATTAAGATTTCTTGAGTGTGTCGGACTTATGGAGTTTGTCGAAAACATCATGAACCACATTAATCAGTGGTGTACATTGATGTCATCAGCAATACCACCCGAAGAAAGATGATGCAAAGAGCAGGGTGTATGGTGAGCCAGTGAACTTCTAATAACGATACCCATAGACATATAATCTGCAGCAATAAAACTAGGTCTAGGTCCTGTCCTTAACGTTAATTGAACCGAATAAAGTAGGGTGTCGCCGGGTAACTAGCTCATAATTGTAAACTTTATCAGGGTGAGAGGTAACATGCCAAAAAGCACCAATCGGTACGGATTTAGTACTCTCCAGGAAACAGAAACTACTCTAATTGTAGTCGATATGTCTTCAAAAAATGTATCTACACATAAACAGGTCAGAAGTCCAATGATTTATCGGACCTTATGTGATTTATGGTGTAGCTATGGATAGGCCTATATATGGAAGTATACCCAATGTTTTGTAATGCGTTTATTTAAGATCTGTTGACTTTAATATATTTTGTTATTGCTTTTATTATCAATATTGTAGAGGCTTCTGATTTATGAAGTAATTGTCCATTAAGAACATACCGTACTATAAGAATTTAGGATTGGGATTTTAAGATGTGGTTTGCCCATATTATTATCTCTCTCAACCCAGGAATATATAGGCCTGGTGGGTACAGCTACCTGGTGGTAGGTCGAATTCCGATAATAAATAGCTAAAAAGAATAAAACCCACCGGAAGCTAAGTATGACCGTATTGCTCTATTACTGTAAGAATGTTAGAGGTATTAAAAATCTTCAGAATAAATGTTTGCCGCAAACGCAATACTATAAATACAATTTTTAAAAAAATATAAGAACCAGTAAAACTTTGCCCAGACTCAGTGTTCTTATATTTTTGCCGATTTCAGGCTAAAAGTATTCTTATTTTGTTCTTAATTTTAAACTTTTCAAACATAGAAAATTATTATTGTACAGCAGTATATTATTGTACTGTATTATAGAGAGTACGGTATTACATAGTCACATATTTAAGGTACAGAAAAGATTTGTCGGTTTTTCAATGAAAAAAATTAAAAACCTTGTTTGACATTTTATCTCGGCCTCAATTTGTTCTTATTTTGCTCTCAATTTTTTAACCAATTTCAGCCTCAGTGTAAAGTGCATCACTCATCTTTCATCAGGTTCATTGGCTACTTGTGCCCAGTGTCAGGTTATATAATACCGTACTTTGCAGTCCAATTTTTTTTTGTTTCACTCTACTGTACTTTCTCTGTCGGTCCCGTTACTGGTCCATGCCTGTTTGTTCCCAAACGCCTAGTTCAATTTCTGATGCTCACAATTTTGTTGCCTTTAAAGCCAGGCTCCGGAGGGAAAAAATTGATAGGCTATGTTGTACAACTGATTTATCTAAGACACAAAAAGCATATTTGACGAAAAACTCGGGAACGGTCAGTGAGATATAGATATTTGGGAAATTAAAAAAACTGGGGGGGGGGAAGGGTGGGGGTGTAACCACCATTTTTCACCTTTTCCACCAGTTTTTAAATATTCGAAAACCTGTGTCTCATTAACCGTTCCCGAATTTTTCGTCAAATATGCTTTTTGTGTGGCCTTGCATCATTTGGCAAAATACCTAAAATTATTGTCTACCGTATATAATAAAAGGCCTAATAGTATTATTATGTTTGATTCACCGGTGTAAGTATTTGAAGTAGACCTACATAGAGGACTTGTATTATAATAGACCACATTATATTATTTACATTTTAAATTATATGCGGTATAGGAAAACAACGTAAAAGAATCCCGTTTTACCAACTTAAATTCCGAATATAATTATTCACCATACATTTTAGTAAGGTGCGCTATAATACCAATCATTCATTAGGAAGGTCGTTCGTGACACAAACAATTTCACGGTCGTAACACGACAGTGGCTAATCAATTTCTGCAAAATATCAAATAAAATGTTGTGTCCCTAGGAACTTTTTAAAATCTTCCAATTAAAATATTAACCTAGCTACCGTCAATTACCATGAAATTGTTACGCTCATCCTTGATAGGCCTATAACATTACAAAATTAAGATGGCTTGTGTTACCTAAGTTATTGTCTTTTTTCTAGTTCTTCTTTTCCTCCTTCTTCTCCTTCTCCTACTTCTACTTGTCTTTCTTCTCCTTTTCTTTTTCTTCTTCACCTCATTCTCCTTTTCCTTCTCTTCCTCCTCTGTCTTTGTCTCCTTCTCCTTCTCCTCTTTCTCCTTCTCCTTCTCTTCCTTCTCCTTTTCTTTCTCCTTCTCCTTCTCTTTCGCCATCTCCTTCTCCTTATGCTTCTCCTTCTCCGTCTCCGTCTACTTTTGCTTCTCTTTCTTCTTCTTACTACTCCTTCTTTTTCTTCTCCTCATCCTTCTTCTCCGTCTCCTCCTTTGCCTTCTCTTTCTCTTTCTTATTCTACTTTTTCTTCTTCTGTATATATTGAACAATTGAGAATACCGTGCCCATTTCGCTAACACACGTTTATACTTTAACATTTACATTGAGCCTATATTTAAAAGGGCCATCTATATCCCTTTATACAGTGGTACTATAATTGCAATACATTAGTAAGATTCAAGCACTATTTTTGGAATTAATTGTATACGAGCTTTATGCCGTTTTTGATGACAATATGTAGACCTATGTGCCTGTTTTGTTGTGACTTTTGTATAAATCTTATATTTTACATCATTGGTACCCACAATTATCACCATCACCATGGTATCATAATAGTCTCCAATATTTCATTCAGCAATGATAATTCTTGTAGTAAACCTGACAAAACTATTTATTCATACAAATTTGTCGTGTATTATACTAATATCATATTTCATATGTACGGACATTCTTTTCAAGTTCGAAGGTTAGGCCTATTTGAAATTAATTCGTTTGTCAGCATCTGGAGTTCTCATTTTTCTTGATTTATCTAGGCTAGGAATTATGCTGGTGTAGTCACGTGGTACAAATATATATTCGTTTGGCCTCATTTTATAATAGGTTTAGACCCAGTCGAATCTGAATATCTAGCCGATGATGCCAACCCATCGTCAAGATCGTTCAATTTTCCTTTAGTAATGCTTTAGACATTGTGCTATTTCAGGTGATCATTGCGGAGAATCGAAAGTGGCAACAAACAAGTTGTTTACTTAACGTATTGTATAGCAAAATGTTCACGTTGCTCGTAATTACATTAGCGTACAACCCGCACACGAGGCTACAAACAGCCATTCGAAGGGCAGAACGTCGAGTAGCACTACATTTGTTCTACATGTCTTTAAGTCCACATAAAATTTGTTGCCAGTTGAATATCATTAAATAAATTATAATGATATATACCTGAACGTTTTCAAAAACAACTACTACTGTAGATAACATCATGGAAGATAAATTCAATCAATATAGTTACATGGAACAAACGATCGTGTTCTCCTTTTTGTATAGGCATTGGTCAACTGTAGATTTAATTACCACACCGATAAATATATAAAAACTGTCTTAAGATAACTTTTAAAAATCCGGGATTTGGTGTCTCAAGTATAGCGCTACATAGAGAAGTTGGAAACACGCCAGCCTTGTAGGCCCAACACGTTCAAAACTTGAATGTTACAATCAACATTTCCAAAGAAATTTTAACTCGCAGCTGGTTTCCAAAAATTAAGAAGATGACTTTTGAAACATGTGCTCGATATCTTGGATCGTATGCTACATATTTTCTGCCTGTGTACTCAAGGTCTGAGGGGTTCTATTGTAGGTTCACCTTCCTTCATAATCGAGAGATTTTTCACAGCTTGTATCGAAGGACAGAAAAACTTATATGAAGGTTTTTGCTACTTTATGAAAACAATACAAGTGAATAAGTCGCATCTACATTATCGCTATTCGTATTTTAACTATAAAAACAGTTACACACAATCTTGTTCAACTGTTGGTCATACGTTTCAGGCTAAACGTGTTAAGTCCTTACAGTAGTCTATAATTTATGTGCTAATGATCTTACTTAGTTAAAAGATTTATTCTTGACAACAGACTAGAGAACCACAACTGTAACCTTTAATTGATACATTGACTGGTGTTTTTATTATTCTTTGGTAGCCTGAAGCATTTGACCCAGTTTTTGTGATAATATTTGTTTTCATTAATTTATTTTTGCATTTTAAATACCGGTAATCATTTTCAATATTATTATAATATTAATCTTTTCAGGTTGTAGTTTTGGTGGTAAAGTATACGACATTGATACAAGTTGGCATCCAAATCTCGGCGAGCCATTTTTTGAGATGATTTGTGTGAACTGCCGATGTATTGCGGTGAGTGATTTTTTTTTTTTTTAATTATTACAATAATAGGCTGATATTAGACTAAACCTGTTATCATCATCATCATCATCATCGTCGTCGACGTCGTCGTCGTCGTCGTCGTCATCATCATCAGCATCATCATCATTATGATCTTCATTATTAATTATTATTATTATTATTATCATCATTTTTATTGATCTGAAAGTAATTTTCATTTATGATGTTCATTCACTCATTGCTGTATTCAAGTTTGTCGTCTTTCCAAAAAAGTTATTATTCATACAGATCTGTGTGAAATATGCCTATATTCATCCAACAAAGAACGTGACATTTTATAAGAGCGTGCAAATTACAATATTTTTTTTTCGGTTTTGAGAACTAAATGTCATTTTTATCGTATTATGACACATTTGGTTTTTGTGAAGAAAAAAAAAAGTTTGAATTGTAGTATCATTTCATGCGTTGTACGTCATTGATCGAGATGATTCATTGTGGCATGTTACGGGATTTAGTCAAATTCAAACATACAGGATCTTAAGTATACGGAAATCATGCTGACTATATTAGGATTTGAGCACGTACCTGCGATAGATGTGGAGCGCTTTGCCACTTTGTCTTTTTACATGCCTTCAGTGGCGTGAGTGTCGGGCTGCGTAAGCGTTGAAGAATGCAGTGGGTGGTTGCTCGTTCTTCTCAGTTTCTATATCTGTTCGAATAATTGCAAATTTTTAACACGTGGTACCATTAATCATGTAATACATACTCATAAACAATGACGTCATCCATAAATAGAATCATAAATAATATTCGTCTACCACGTGTTATCTTATGCCATACTTGTTCGAGCATGTAGAGGAATATTGTGCTCAATGGACAACTCATTCTATGTATCGGCTCGAGTGTGCGTGGGGGCTTGTATAAAGTTATAGAGAGGTGAGCGGAACCAACGTCTATCTTTTAATATGCATAATTAATCCGATACAAAATGATAGAATTCACACCGAAAAATAAATATTTGCCAAGCAAAATTAGTATAAAAGATGAAATTCCGGCCTTTGAGGACATTGCAGAGGTGCGTTTGGATTAGCAACACATGTGACAGTAATTGTATAACTTCAAATTGAATAACAATAATACAACTCAACGTTATTGACACATTCTAAATAAAACGATAGCAATAAACTAGATGCGAGAGAGACTAGAAAATGGTGATGTACTATTATACAATGTGGGCTTGCTAGCGGCTGTTCACAATTGAACACACAAAACTATCCCGATCATTATCGACGCATTATAAGCCTCTTTCAAAGGGTGAAGCAGTCAGCCAGTCGCCGAAAAAAATCCCCAAAGTTTTTTCTCCGTTCTTGCTTTTGAAAATTCAGGAATTATGCATAGCCTACTCCGAGAAACCGTAAACAGAAACAAGTCGACATTGCCAAGTTTCATATAAATCACAAATTAGTTGATTCGAAGTCAACATTGGAAATTCGATTGGCTGACGACACCACTAAGCAACCACAACTGCTGATTCTAGTTTTAATTTTATCTAACTAATGCTTTTAGGAGCTTTCAAATACGATACAATTAGCAAAGTTGAAACATGGTCATGTAGGCGTATTGAAACATAGTAAAAATATTGATGGTTAAACATATCATCCAAATGTTCTACTGTCACAAACATAATACATTGAATTTATAATATTAATGTTGCCAACGTTCTTGTCTACCCGCCAGCATGGCGTAGATACAGGCTCATGGAACAACGATACAGAAGTAGAAGATTATGACAGTGATAAGTGTCGCCTTACAGGGCCACTGAAGCTTTGTGGCAAATTTTATTTCGATTGGAGGCAACTCTTTTCACTGTATAAACGGGAACAGCACTAGGTCTGAACGCACTATCGACGTTGCTTTGTTCTCTTTTGGAGCACAACAACACTGGCTTATGGTTGGCCAAGGGAATGGTCACAGCAGCAATAGATTACTATATTTTGATAATAAACTAAGTATGCCTATAATGTAGGCCTATTTGTAGCCCTCTGCATAGGTCTATTTAATTGTCAAATGGGTCATTATGAGTAAAATAAGCAGAAGTATGACAAATTCTGGTTTATTCTTGTTATTCAAATTGCATTCAGCGCCAGGGATCCGTCCATTCCAGTAAAAAGTTTTACAGGCACCTGATTGGTGCAAGTAACACACTGGCAAAGTGACGTCACTGTTGCAAGTTTAGTCAATTCGCTTAATGATACACTGTTCGTCAATGAGTGGGTATGGGGGAGGGAAAATTCCCAGATTTAAGGTAAGGCCGAATTTCCCATGGGCCGAAGTAGCTATGGTACTTTTTTCAAAATTTTTCAAAATTGGACTGGATTTGATTGTATTTCATTTAAAGTATTATCATATGGAAAATCCATATACCAGACAGAGATATAAGAACGCAAATTAATTTTTCAAGATTTAAATCCATTCATCAGTCATATATCCTGCTGGTTACATCTTGCCATCTAGCAAAAGAATAGAAAGTTCATCGCTATAAGGTAGTGCCAGAGCAGTGAATCTTTGAAACTTAATTACATCATTCAAGTACCTTGTAAACTTTAAGTAAATTATCATAAATTAATAGCTGACTGGAAGCGAGCCAATCTTATCACCCATTCAGTAGGGTAATGAGAATGACAATAACACAAGACAATCCACACAAAGCCGTCGATAATTCTAATATTAAAGAAACTATTAGTATATTAGTAGCAGATGCCTCTCCAAGGTTATACAAGAAAAACACGAATCTTTCATTATAATTATTGATCCAGTTACATGCAAGTCTTATATAATATATATTTGGTGCTATATGTAGAAGGCTGTATTCTTACTTTTTTTGAAACATCAAATTAAAATAATTAGTGATATTGATATTATATTATGGATGAATAGAGATATTGTAAGCTGAAGATTGTCTTTTTTTAACTGTTTATTTAGAAGTTAATGGAAGAGATTATTTCAGAACTTGTAAGAGTTAATTTCAATATTCAATATTAGGCTTATTGTTTATATTTTCCTTTTTTGGCTTTAGGTTTTAGCCAAGAAGTTAAATAGCAGAAGAATGAGCTGCTCCGCGTATTTGCATTAAAATCGATGGAACATTCGTCCTCCTGCGGTTGCAGTAAAATTTGAACATTTTACTAAGTGGAGAAACTAAAGGAAACAGGCGAACAAGAGCAGCGCCTTTATTATTTTTATATAGCGCCGCCGCGCGGTTTCAGTAAAATTGCTCTCCTTGTACCCACAATGCCTTTTGAACGGATGTTCCACTATATTGGGAAGCTGCTATATCTTCTGCTGTTTATTATCTTTGGTTTTAGTGCTTTGTATACACAGTAGGCCTATTTAAATGTAAATGTTTTACACTTCCGTTCTCGAGTTTCTTGAAAATATTTAAATATTGCAAGATAATTAACACAACACAATGAGTTACGAATAAATTTAACAGAGCAAGGAATAGCGATAATATATAATTCCCGAGGAAATTGATAATGAAGGTTCTCAAAATTAAAATATAAAATGACCAATGATTCACTTTACAAGATGATGAAACAAGAGAAATGGAATAAAACAATACCGTAATTGTTAGTAGGCCTATGAGAACGTTAAACTAGTTTGGACATTTTGACCCGACTGCCGATGTACCATTCTGCAACAAACTATCTTTGTTGAGCTTATAAAATGTAACAAGTCAATATCGAATTGCTTACTATGTATAAGCCAAGGCCTATTTAATTAAATTGAAAATTTAAATGAGCAAAAAAAATCTTCTCAATTAACAGACATGGAACCGTGCGTAAGCATTTGGCCAAAGTTGGCTGTTACCCAAAGCTTTTTTTCGTAGTAGAATATTTCTAAATCAGTAAAAATTTAATTTGTTTCAACCTGTGTATCATTAAAATGTTTTCATTGATTATATCACATAGAGTATTTAGCTCTATAGGCCCAACTGTCTCTTATACACATCTAGATGTGTATAAGAGACAGATATATATATCTTGTATATAATAAGTGTACATATAATATATATACCGGTACTTATAGGCCTACTGCATAAAAGTAAGAATAGACTCGAGAACGGCTAAAACTACCTGGACGTGATACACCTGACGTCAGATTGTGCATTTTTCCGTGTTGCCCCATTTTTCTGAACATAATTAAAGCCTGGCGCACACTCTGTCCACCGACGGTCGTCGGCGTGTTTTAATGTAGACCTAAACTAGACGAGACCCGTGCGAAAGAACATTTTCTACGACGACGACGCAATTGGACTGTTACCGACAATCAGTACGGTATACGGCGTCGTGTTGCTGTCGTCAAGCCCTCAGCTGACGATCGGCTAATCACCGCCGGCCGACTGTCGCACTACTGTAGAAAGCGAATAAAAGCATTGATGATGATGATGATGATGATGATGATGATGATGATGATGATGATGATGATGATGATGATGATGTTGATGATGTTTGTTATGATTATAATATTAATAATAATGAGATGAGAATAATTATTGTATATAAGACGACTTTTGTTTTTAAGATTCAGTCTGCTCTCGATCTGTCGATGATAAATTTCAAGCCAAAACATTCATTCTTTTTCCTTTTAATACAAAACATCCAGGGTTTTCGCGATCTTTGATTAGCCTGTGTAGCGTCGCCAGTAATATACACATACGGTTTTATTTCGAATATACAGGTAACTGTAATGATAGGGTCTGTGGTAATGGCAATGCCATTAAGCAGGTTCGACTAAAACAATACGGCAACTGATTTATTCCTTCATAATGATACAGTAATGACAAAATAACTTTTATTTAATCTGAGAAAAGGAAACCTCCGTCACCACCTGTTTGGTATTCGATATCCTGGCGCCTTCCAACTTAGTTTTACCGTAATGTACCTTTCTTATCACTGACCTTGGCATTGTATCGTCTGCTATATTGAGATGCATGAACCTTTCATGATACCTTTTATGATAGTGACACTGTATTGATTTTTAGAGGCTGTCATTAAAAAAAAATTCAATTTCATCATCCGACATAAGACACTAATTACTAATATGAAAAGATAATATTAATATTTGAAATATGGATGTTTTCTGTGCCAAAATATTCCTTAGATCAATGAGATAGTGTTCATTACATGCAGAATAACAGCAACACCGACTAGTACACCTTGCACGTGAATGACATTTCGCAGTATACGGATTTTAGCGATACAGCACAGGTTGTTATGGAGAGGAAAATTCCTAAAATTTTTTTTTGGTCTTACCTCATCCGTATTTCATTATGTTTGTGTAGGTTTTTTTGGTTAATACTTCTATGGATAAAGTACAGTAAATGGAGATCTAAAATAAAATGATTTGGTTGAATTTCTGTAAACAACAGACCATAATTTTGTGCTAAGTGCGATATACTGCAACAGCCCGAGGGGCTCGACAGAGCAGGATAAATCGAGCCAGTACAAACTGATCTGATTAAAAGCATAAATAAATAAAAGTCAAAGCTGGTCGTGATGATTTGGTTTTCAGGCTTGGTATAGTGTATTGGGTTTCTTTGGCATAGTACCACTCGCATACTAGGCCTATATAAAAAAAGCAAAATCCGTAAATAACAACTGTTCATCTGTTTGTCTCGTCTTCAGCCCACACGTTGACGTACTGTACAATTATTTGGGCAGTACTCTTTGCGTAGAGAATCCTATTGGTTTACACGCAAGCTGTTGCGTCAACACGTCTAAATTGCAATAGAGTATACCCCTAGCGTGGAAATAAGATGCGCACTTCTATGTTTAGGCCTATGTATAGCCAGTCCAGCAAGAAAGTACCATCCTCTCTCTCTGTCTAATAATAGGCCTACACGTACTTCCTCACACCTTTCATATGTACTTCTTCAATCGGTTGACTATGATGACTGCATATTATTAAAAATTAGAGTATAAAAACCCCAGCGTTTTGTTTTTAATCAAAATGAATTGTATTATTATTTTTTTTCAAGTAGGTTTACCTACTTTTAAGTTTCGAAGCTAAAAATTAGATCAAAATCGAGTATAAGCTTTAAGACTCATCAAAATATCGGATGACAACTAAGGTGATTATCATTGCGGTCTTGTTTATCGGAAAATGCGTTCATCTTATGAAAATTGTCATTCTTGAGATATATTTTACTTACTTACATTGTACCCTGAAATCACGTGATGTATTATCGCGAAGACGTCCCACAATTTATATAAATGAGAGGCTTCTTCCTAGTAGTACTGTATCGCGTCATCGTTATCGCAACAAGTCATATTTATACACTGTACTAAGAATATTGATAGGAACGACGAGCGATTGATTGCAGATTGACTACTACAGTATTTACATAAATTTAATTGATAATTTATTACAAGTAATGTTTGAATTTACATCAAAATCGTATACAAAGACAAAAAAAAAATCGCTGATGTATCATTAGCCTAGACAGGAATCGTTAATATTATTAGGCCTATATAGCTAGGCTTTTCTCTCCGAACTCTTTAGGCTTCGCGTATTAAGTTAGTAGTAGAGAGGTGCATGACAGTTGGTCGCCTGGGAGCAATCATATAAGCTGTTAATTGAAGATTGCTATATATGGTGACCCAGCAGTTTTGAAGATGATCAGCCTGAACTCTTGCAATGGCAACAGGTTTATCACTTTGCAAATGTTTATATTTTTTTATGGAAAGAAACATTCAATTTTATAAATAAATTTCTGCTGATTAAATAACATATATTTTTTCCGCGACTATCCTTTCAGGCCATTAAATTTATAAGTACAGTAGTATTATGTGCAAGGAATATAAAGAGGTTTTCCGATGCGTCTCTTAGATAGGTCTAAGTAGAATTTTTTGTTTTATATTATCGGCGACTATTGCATATCTTTGTTACATAACTGTATCACCCCAGTATCCAACCACTTTAATTAATTAATTTATTTATTACTACATATTTTAGAGAAATCAATCTGTATAGATAGGCTAATGGGCTGCAAGGCCTTAAGCTACGGACATCTTGAGGTATATCTTGCGAGTTTAATAGTCAAAATAATTACAGAAATTCATCATGACGTCAAATAGAGAAATAAACCAATTTAATGTGAGAGACTATAGATTCAATCTGTTTTCACATACAATTTCGTATACGTTTAGAAAAATACGCTTGCAGTTAGATAGGCTGGCTCTTTGCTGTGATTAGTGCTGGCATGTTTTACCTAAATGTTCTGAGTCAAGTACGCAGATGATGAACCCCACGGGATGATTCTTGCCCGTAGGTCATAAGCTCTTAGGAACGGTTATGGATTGAGACAACTGGGCCTAGATTAATGGACGATCAGGTTCTATTTGACTTGGACTGGGTTCCGGATATATAACAAGTCAGAGGTCAAGTAAGCTTGTTATATGGCGATATCAGTAAACAGTATTTTAATCTTTTAAAGGTTTGTTAGGGACCTATTTAATTTACAGATTTATACAGTAATCAATAATCTCAAAAAAGGGAAAAAATTGGAAATTTATTCCAAAAAAACATTTAAGATGATTTTGTTTTAATTTTGTGGGAAGATGAATATTGGTAAAAAATACAATTCCATATTACAAACACATATTTACATCCATATCGATTTTCTTCCATTGTACGCGTGATTCGAATGACGTCATAATATGGAGTTGAAACAAAGTTTTTCTATTTCAAACTAGTTCGTGGTTTATTGCTTATTTGTGTTGTTCAAAAATACTGCGATTAACCAGCCAATTTCAGTTCCAAAAATAATACACCAGTGTAGTACAGGATTAGAAGAAATCCTCGGTATTAAAATTACAAAATCGTGATTTGTGCGTTACTGTCAGATTGTCTCGAGAATCCATTACGTAGCATGATGACGTCATCAATGAACTTTTGCCGTAGACTATTTCATTGTCAATTTCAAATATAGATCCTCGGTGTTATTTATAGTATCGCACAAAATTATGGGTATTCCCGTATGAATATGATATTAAAATATCCGCCGGATTAAGTTTAAAATTAGTTTTGAATGTCTCGGAAAATCCAATAGGGATGCACATAAAAATAATATCCAGTATACACATTACTAAGTGAATGAATAAAGAGTAAAAAGCCCGAAGTTGATAATCATATTTTAGAGTTATTATAATAATTACTGTGATTAGAATAATAGTTATTCAATACATTATACAATTGAATAAAATTAGGCTAGTTTACTCAAACAAGGTAGAGGAAAATATCCCATCAAACTAAATTAATACAATGAATCTAATTAAACCGAAATTAAACAATTAAACAATCTTTGAATTCAATACTAACCCAAACCACGATGGACATCTTATTCGCAAATATTTACGCAACGGCCTTTAACTCTGAAATACCTCTACGACAGACAGATTGTTTTTATGAAGTGTCCTGAAATAGCAGAGCGTCCCAGCAGACGATCCGTATCGTATTGTTGTTTTCATACGATATGTGTAATGGAATGGTATGTTTTCTTAAAAATAAAATTATTAAGTTTAATAAACAATGCGACAAGACTTAAAAGTACTATCTCACCAGTTGACGTCATAATTAATTTCGAGTCCACACTCATCCCTTAGGCTTCTACAGTACTTAGGCCCTATATAATTATAAAAAAAAATCAACATAGTCACTGGTTATTTTCCTACCTTTAACTTTACCTTTTTTATATACCCGTTATGTAGATGTACTTTAATGAAGTAGATAATGATAATATTAAAAATAATAAATATTAATAATGTAAGTCTTATTTTATTATTTATATAGCGCACAATAAAAGAAAGTTGCCTCTATGCACTTTACATGAAAAAAAGGAAACATATCCATGAAATATTGTAATACTACAAGCAAAATCATTGATATAGTGAAATCTTGTGAAATACGAGAAACGAATCAACGTTTGAAAAAGCTTAGAAAATCAGCTAAATGATATTTTTCTAAAGTGGACATTTTGTCTGGAGAAAATCATTCCATATTAATAACATGAATAGTATACGCCATGTACGATTTCAATGACAAATATAATAATATAATGATTTTAAGTAGACGCAAAATATAGATTAAATAGATAACAACAGTTTTATTTATCCTGGCAAGGTCGAGCCCGGGAAGTTTATAATTAAATTGGGAACCCAAATCTGGCAAAGAGTGTTTTCAATTAGATGTCAGGGGTTGTGATCTTCAACTGGTTTGTAGTACATTTCGTGTACGGACGGACATGTGCGACGCATAATACTGTTAAAATGTGTTCTTATTGCGTTGTAATTATTTATAGGCACACTATACATTCGGTCTCTAGGGTGACAATTTGTATACTTCTTCAGGTTCAAGTTCACGAAATAGTAGGCCTGTGCACGAGCATAACAAATAGGCCTTAAATATTTCGAAAATAAACATTTTCGCAGTATTTGTAATTCATATTTGTTTTTTTTTTGGTATGTACACAGGCATAGGCATATATCGTAAATCCCACTGTGCTGTAGCCTACATCGATTGTTGAACGTGTGTTTGTGTTCCTTGACACATTTTTAACTTCGTCCAAGAAACAATTATTCAAAATTAAGAATAACATTATGAATCATTGTCTTAGTTTGTTTTGATAAGTAAAACGATAGCTGCGGATTGATTTAAAAACTAAGATTATGGGCGCCGCTTGAGGCTGACTGATCATTGGGGATCGGTCAAGGCAAAAAAGGGGGTAAAGTCGTTTTAATAGCACGCCAAGTTTTTAATTACTAAAAAGATTTGTAAATATGTATGATATTCATTACATTAGGCCTAAGTGGCAGTACGTACCGTACGTCTAAAGACTCTAGGTACTTAATATACCAGGGCGCGTGGCTACGGGATACGCACGTATATGAAAGCCAATCAGAAAAGAAAATGCTCTCGATTTCACGTAATTAGTTTTACTATCTATGGTTATTATCCTCTTCCCCCTCCTTGTCCTTGTGTACCGTGTACTATTTCACTACCAGGCGCCAGTGCACGACGATATGAAAATCTGTAAACAAAGTGTCCCAAAGGGATCAGTAGTTATTGATAGCACACATACAGAATATTATCACTATATGCCCCTAGATATTATATCAGGCATTTAAACTATAAATACGAATTATTATTATTATTATTATGATACGAAAATTAAAATAGTTAGTAGCAATAAAGTGCTTTATTTCTGGAAATGTCAGGTACGCTTCGAATAGATACACGTGATATCCTCTTTGTAGTCGACTTCCACCAATATTTTCACAGTATTTAGTAGATTACCCGCTGCTCCAAAAACATGTTGTTCTCCGCAAGATACTCAACCGGTATACGAAAAATTCTTGCCTTGCCTTGGCTGGCAGGTGTTGGGCTTAGTAAGCACCTGTTTGGTCCCATTTGATCTCTGGGTGCATTATATACTGCCCAGCCGGCCATATAGTTCGATAAGTTCATTGTGTATCAATTTTCTCCAGGATAAAGCTCAGGTTCCGCATTTTTTAGATACAGTCTGTGGTCCCCGCTTGAACATTAGTTGCGATTCAGTCTCTTGGGGTTCGAGTCAAGTCTCCGGATTTGTTTCCTTTAGCAAGATAATTTAATTACGTTGGTTACAGTGGCGTAGAAGTGCCCAAGGCCCCTGACTAAGGCTACCTCGGTCCCTACTGCCAGGGGGCCACGTAGGGCCCAAGTGTGGATACAGTACCTTGAAATTCGAATGCATACGGACTAATACTGTCATTATCATTACAATTATCGTCCTCATCATAATCATCATCATCGGCAGCAGCATCAATCAATCGTTTTTTATATAGGCCTATCTAATAATTTTTTTCTTCCATTTTTTCGTCTTATTTTTCTATCTATAGTAATACTTACTTGCTTACACACTGGTTAATCCCTACCTGTCAATAAATTATCTTAAGTAACCGTTGAACGAATATTTTTTTAATTTAAAAAAAAAATTTTTTTTTGCGTGGAGCTTACATATTGCAACGCCTCAAGAGCACATTGTGAAGAGGTCCTGGAATTTAGGTCAGTAAAGAAATGAAGTGCTACTCGTGAGGATAACGTTTGTTTCATCAGGTGTGTGTCCAATATGGCTAACTGTGGACATTATGAACCTGGCTGGCACTCTGTATGATAAAGTATAATTTATACGAACGAATCCCTGCAGTTTGACTTGAGTGACAGCTATGAATTACATTTCAATAAGCATCGATGATCTCTGAATTGAAAAAAGTCAGTCATATTTTCTTTCGAACATAAACATAGGCCTGTCTGGACCATCACTAGCGGTGTTAATGTAGTGTGGAGAAGTTTCAGGCATATTAAAGCTTTAAAAATAAATATAAAAATCACATCGAAATCAAGATGGGGCTTCTGCAGCATCTTGGTATCAGTAACTTGTCGGTCTAAACGTTTCGCCTCTCTTATTACCTTCCTCCTTCTGCGCATCTTCTTTTTCTTACTACTCTAATCTAAGCATTATGTTTCTTAGGTATATTCGTTATTTCTCAGAGAACATCTGATCTGAAATTGAATTTGAATATCCAGTATTACTTCACTACATGGGCGGGTCATTAAAGATGCATTTTCAGATCTATAAATATGATATCAATATCATTTTAATAAATACTTAACTTATGAAAATACACACAAAAAAAAAAACCACAGAAAATAAATGAAAATAATAATGTATTACTCTAATAGCTTGAAGAATCAACGAAAATATGTTTGCTGTTACTAAAATCCCGTCTCTTTTAGCCCCAAGCTAATGACTGTCTCTCAGAGGCCCGTAATTATTAACACCCGACCTCGCCAAAGAGATGATCGGCTTAGCAAAATGAGAGATTCCTGGAGGCTAGTTCTTATGATTTCTACCAATTGTTCGATTGTAATACTTGAAATTGTTAAAATATTGATGTAGTACTCAAGTAGCTTTAAAAATAATTTGTTCCTGATAACATCTAGGTATCAGCATACGCATTCCTTGACTATAATGGATCCAGAATTGTTGGCGTAGGTTTTATGTTAAACTACACTGTTCCCTATGTTTTCTATTGATTGTATTTTAATATTATTTTCTTTAAGTCTGATTCTATTTCAGTAAGTTGGCTCGTATCGTGGATTAGTGGTTATAATCCTATTCTGTGTACTGGAATTTTCAGTTGTCGTTGACAATTTCAATCTGAAGAAGTGTCAAAGAAATTGTTAAGTAAATACAGAAATCCCGATAAGGATCTGGTAAAAGTTTTTCAGTAATAAGACTGACTTATTATTTGTCATTGTTGCGCGATAATGAGTTACTCACCAATTACCACTAACTGAACTAAGAGGGGTGATTAGGTTGGTGCAGGGGGAGGGGGTAGTAGTTGACAGTTAGGCCTAAATAAAATAAAAGAAATAAACCTATTAGGACACTAAATCTATGGCCACTCAGATCATCTATCATCATCATCATCGTCCGAGTCATTATCATCATCATTACTGATAGTGGTGGTGGTATCAGTGGTAGGCCTGCGGAATAGTAGCAGCAGTAGTAGGCCTAGTAGTAGTAGTGTAGTAGCAGTAGTAGTGGTAGCGGTAGCAGTAGCAGCAGCAGCAGCAGGGCTGAGTATAGTAGGTATACTATAAGGTGGTCTGACTGATTTGTGCAGAGATAAACATTTTCTTTTGAATTGTACTTGAAACTATATAAATTATAATTGTAGATTTAGATTTTCCATCTCACAAATCATGATTGATTAGACTGCGAAGTAGCATATATCTCCATATATAATAAATCTTGGAAAATTCTCGACATCAGAAACCACTGATCATGCACATTACAATTAACTGATTCATTACGCATAATTGACAGCTAAATAAATCATTATGAATTAAATATCGTAGGAGTATGCATCGCTTGGTCTTCGATAAAAATGGGATGGTAATTCATTATTTATTTTATCAGAGCTGTTGGATCGATTTGAAGGTTTTGCTCTGTTGTCTGCTTGCCGAGGACAGCTTGGAACATTTTGGGAGATGGTCGTGTTGATTCATTTCTACAACACCTCCAGTTGGACGCTTCCAATATTACGGCCTCTCTTGTGATTTCTTGTCAATAATCTACGTGCAACTTCAATGGCGTCGTTAATGAATTTGAGCAACACATGTTATTTTTATGTTGCATTTTAAAAGTGCGTTGCCACAAGGGTGTGACACGTTCATAATTGTAATGTAGCCCTGTGTTACAAAATGTTGCCTTATTCATTTGGTGTGTTTGACACAGGATATTATATGACGCGTTCATATTAATATTCGCGTTATAGCCTAGATCTGACAAGTCCATCTGTTACGATTATACCATTAACGCCCTTCTATAGTCCTATACACACAGGGCCTGATAAAATTGTTTTGGATCTAATACAGTTTGCATTAAGATATATTCGGTAGGCCTATACACCTGCACGTCTCAAAATATCTGGTGAAATGAATACACGTGGTGAATTGGGTGGTCTCCTTATCAACGATAATAATCATTAAAACATACAAGCACGATATGTACTTAAGGTTCATTGCGATAGGCCTATAACTACTGTACCCGGATCACCGGAAATCTGCTACATCGCATGGGGGCGCCCTGTGGATCTGCTACAACTCATGTCTCGAGAAGTAGGCGAATAGGTGAAAGAATTATGATTTAATCGCGGAAATATATACGATTAAGTGAGAATCATGATTAAACCAAGCAGTTATTTCACTCATAGGGTTATGCTGGCTTACAGCATGATTAATGTTGTATTAAATGAGGCGGCGAATAGTCTCAGATAGGAGTCCCTAATGTACAGCACCGGGCACACAACGATGCTGGAAGTTGTTAACATTAGCATTGCGCGCGCTAAATCTGTGGTACACTCAGTAACGAGTCTGTATTTAGGAAACGTGATTCTGTTCGTTTTAAAATTAAGTCATATCTTGCATCCACGCATTTATTTATCTTAATCGTATTAAGAAACTAATAATAATTAGGGCATATTAAAGGTTCTTTCACTAAGTGTTGTTACGTCGTGCTTGTACTAGGAAATAATGATCATCAAGCACGTATGTAAATGTAACAAAATCACAAATAAAATTAAATAAAACAAAATCACAAATGAAATCATAGATTTAAAAAAAATCAGCATATTACAGTTTCGGCAGACATCAGGATGGCTGAGGGCTCAACATGAATTATGACGCCGATTCATGAAATCCACTTTAATGCTATATGATTGAGTATATGTTATCTTTCTTAACACGACGCAAAACACTCAAAGTGAATTTTGGTGTAGAGCGATTATCGTGACGTGACAGTAATTTCCATCAACACATATCAATCATTCTCCACTCAATCAATCATTCGTTCGAAAGCACCGGTATGCGGGCTGTGCATTTATATAATTATTTAGTAATTCCAATTGTCATTTTCCATGAAATAAGTTGACCTACTTCTAGTAACGTTGAGTTTTGATTGAGGTAGGTTGGTTTGATGAGATGGTGATGACAATGATGATAGCACTGTAATGGGGATAAGGAGTTGAATCGTGTAAATTCATTATTTATGCTGTTAATCATTTTGAAGAAGAGTAGAGAAAATTTATTTTGATATGGCGGTGTGATTAAAGAAGATGATGGCAATGATTAATTTGATGATAATAATAATGATGATGATGATGACGATGATGATGATGATGGTGGTGGTGGTGGTGGTGGTGGTGACGATGAAGGTGATGGAGATACACACCTTACCAGTGGTGACAGCGTTTTTCTGCTGCTTCTCTTCGGCGTTTATAATACTGAATTTAGATTTTGTATTGTTGTTTCTTGCAGAAATAACATAATAAAATGATGATGATGACGGTAACAAATATGAACATTAATAATGATGGTTATGATAATATTAATATTGATAATGAGGATGATAATGTTAATGATAGGCATATTAATTATAATAATGATTAAGTTGAAAATGAATTATGACTACGATGATAAAGAAAAAGAAGGTGATGATGATGATGTTTGTTACGAGAGTTTGAATCTGTTCATTATTTTATGCGATAGGCTGACTGAGAATAAAAACGTATTTGGGTGAAGTGATCGAAATTCCTTTCCGTAACCTCGTTACCGAGTAAACATTTTATAAGCAAATAATGTTTTCTTGTTGAAACATTCATGAAGAATGTTATTTGAATAGCAAGTTTAGCAATCGGTATGCAAGACAGGGTACATCGTGTTCCTTTTCAACTCAAACTCAATAAATCGTGGGGCTACTAAACACAAATTCTTTCATCACTACATAGTGGTTGTGGGTTTTTCATCGCATAATGTGCAGGGTTAAATTCCCAAACAGTACTTTGCTATTTCGCAAGCATTAATTTGATGCCTATGTTCTTCAGTGTTGAAAATCTTCGTTATTTTTCCGGAACGTTCTACTATGTCTGAAGGTTCTTAGGCACTAATTCAGGGCGGAGTTTTCAGTAATTTTATTTATAAGTGAATATATAGACGATAACTTTAATGATGATTTTTAGGCTAAAGTGAACTCTTTCGTGAACCGATGATAGGTATAATTCATGAATTTGAAAATCCCACATGTCGTTTTTTCTCTACCTGTTTAAATGAGAAATCAAATACAGTAAACTCATTTCTTTGATTATAATGCAGCGCACACATACTGTACCCTACATGAATGCAGCGCACATACTACCCCTATCGTGCAGTCAGAATGCATTGTACAATTTACTACTCTACATTTAGAAAATAATGTACTCAACAAACAAAAGGATTTATATCACATTTGGTAGGCCCTATATAGGCCTATGTCGTAGTATATGTGAGCTCCTTAAACGCTCTAGGCAGGGGCGGATCCAGAGATGTCCAAAAGTGGGGGGGGGGCTGAAAGTTGGGCCGATCGAGACAACACTATTCTGGGGGTCTGGGGGCATGCCCCCGCGATTTTATTGTGTTCTAGACGCCCGAAAATAACATTTGTGGCGTTCTGGGCTATCATTTTTTTCTTTTTCTTTTTTCCCCTTTTTTTACCTTCCAAAGGGGGGGGGGGCGGCCGTGGCCGGGCCGCCCCCTACCCCTAAATCCGCCCCTGAGAAGAGAGATCCTAAATAGTTTGTGTAAACAAAACATGTAACAGATACCAACCAGTGAGTCAAGTCACTTTTATTTGAGGAAAATATGTTGTTGATGGTCATGTTGGTGATGATGATGATGATGATGATGATGATGATGATGATGATGATGATGATGATGATGATGAGGGTAATGGTGATGATAACGGTTACGGTGCGCTGACGATGATGTTGACGACGACGACAAATATGACGATGATGTGATTATTAATTATACTTTTAATGATAATTCCATATGCTACTTCTTTGTATATTCAATATTTGTAGTTACGAATAAAGACTAATTAATTTGCCTATGGTCAGGCAAATTTAAGTAGGCCTCTGATATCAATTATCCCCTAACGACAGATGCATGGTTACTTATTGTACTTTACAGAATTTAATTATATGTTTTGACTTATATGACCTTATTAAGTTGTAGTTACAAAGTATTTTGCACTTAATAACCCGTTACTAATAAACAAATTAAAACGGAATGAGATGATAATAGGTAATGTAGAAAATATGCTTCGGCCCAAAGCGTCGTTGAACCAATTCAATTTTCGCAGTCTAGCTGCCAGCGCCGTTTTACTACTTACAACTAACACAATTAACAGTGCTACTGGGTTCACGGCATGGTAACGCTGCCTGACAAATTGGACTACTTTTTTGAAAAAGAATTCCTATAGTGGAAGCTCCGAGATATGAAAACTTCAGGTTTATTTCAGACAAAATATTTAACCGATATTTAGAAATGTAATTATTTGTTGTATTCTGTAACCCGACAGGAATTTCACTCACAATATATGTTAGTCCGTATACTTTTGTTTGCTTTGTTTTTATCCAGTTTGGTTAAATAAAATAAAAACCCCAAAATAAAATGTGTCATTAATAACCTATGCTAGAATAATAAAATATGTTAAAGAAGGGGTACGGTACCGGTATTGGATCATGTATTAATCCTTGAAACTAGGGAGCCTGAAACTCGATGGCGTTGATACCAGAACGTGGTCGGTGTTGTAACGTAACGTTCGGTACTGGTACTTTAAATAATACGTGAACCAGATACACTGGTTCAATTTAAAATGTTAGTTTATTTCATTTTTCCCTTTTTTTATTCTCTAAATTTCCCATTTGTTCTTGTCATTCTGCAGATTATAAATTGTTTCATCTGTTAAACTAGATTTTATTACGTGTCGATGACGTCCTAGGGAACTGGAAAACAAACTCTTTACCGTGTCACGACATTATCACCTCTCATATTAGGTCAAATAAAACAATACTGTAAAAAAATAATAATATGACGAAGAGGAAGAGAAACAGATTTATTCACATTATCACACTTTTGTAATCTGTGTATATAACAGCATGGATGATGTCATATCGCACCCACGGGAAAATGACAGGTAGGCCCTATTTGTCATATAAAACCTGAAAGTGTGGATATGATTGGGTTTATTCGACTGATTCATTTCGTTGAGTACGAATTTTCGTTGAGCATTATTTTCATTCGACTGGTTCGTAAAAATAGACTTCGTTGACAACGAAAATTAACGTAACCAGAATGCGTTAATCAGCGTTAAGTTATGCACGTGACCAAAAAAATATGGCCGATTGTTCAGTTTAGCAACAACATTTTGCGTTAATATAATTTAGATTAAAATTCAGAAGATAAAAATTATAATATTTACCTACATTGAAGTAAAAAAATAATTGTAGGCTAACAGAATTAAAAAACTGGATGAAACCATTTTTTTACTAAAAACCCATACTGCCAAAATCCAAAGCAGTCTTGATTACGCAGCGTGTATCGCGGTAGGCCTAACTATGCAGCCATTTTGTTTTGTCGAGTATTTTTTTTCAGTTTTCTATTCGACTGGTCGTCTTCGTCGAATACGACCATTTTTAGACAGTAGATAGATATATGGTAGAAAACATAAAGCGAGAAACACTCAAATATTGCGCAATTAGGATCAGTCATTGTTAAGATATATTAAAATAATTGTATTCTAAAAACATAAACACCTTGTCTTGATCTGAATTCGAACCCAATATCGATTATTCTTGCTGTTGTAGAAAAGTAATATTATTATTATTTCTGCTGAACGATATTTTTAATGCTCTTAATCTCAGTAATGTACGGTACCACCCAGCGTTGATTTATTGAGGAGTGTCGGTATGATCACGAAATCTCGTTCAGTGAGGAAACTTCATCAGTTGTAGGATAAATCGGAACGGGTTGACCCCATCACCAATAAATAGGAAAGTAAATCTTTACATGGATGTCAAGTGCACACCTGAGTATACAATAATTTCCAAGCTGGCGCATCGAAATTTATATATTACTGTTTTTTGCATCCAGGAGCTAAGTGACTGACACTCCACTCGCACTTTCTGTTTGAGTTTAGTTTTTGCATTTACAGTATAATTGTAATAGTCTAATCATTAATAAGTCTACTCCCCTGTAAATAGAATAGGCCTATGTAATGTTCAATTTGACTGCCATGCCGATTAAATTTACAAATTACACTTTCTTTGTCTATTGTCATGAAAATGGTTGAAGTTGTTTCGAAATCCGCTGCCGTTTTATTATTCAACTTCACTATACTCTCCCAAAAATGTCAAAATCATTTAAAAAGTGAGCTAAAACATGGAAAAATAAACCGTTCATCGCGTTAACCATTAATCATACTCCCAGTCTTTCCTCCGTCAGTGAACGTTGTTGTAGATTTTAACAGCTTTTAAATCATATGCTGCGACCACCTGTTCTAATCAATACCTCAGACGGGTTAATCAAACCAACACTTTCTAAATATAATACGCAACATTTGTTCTTCGGTTGGATCGTACAGGTCAGTACTTATTTTGCTGTTTACGTATTTTTACCAAATAAATTAATGTTCAAAGCATGTGGTTTTGGCCGAGACTTACAACCTTCATAAGCAGCCCAATAATCGACAAGTGTGGATTATTTACCGAGTGTTCTTTAAAATTACAAGAAACATTGATGTGCTGGTACCTGGACGATAATTTTTACACAAGTTCATGACATGTTCCCTCGTTATTTTTAAAGTTTTGCAATTTTATTAGGCATAGCTTATTATATTTAATTTCTATTGTTTTATATACCGGTACCTGTTTTTTCTAAAGTGCTGATTATACACTCCAAGAAGTGTCGAGTCACCTCAAAATATTGGTACTGTAAAATAAAAGTTATGCAAGAGTGTTACTGAATGTTGTATTCATCATAACTATTATTATGACTTCACTATCAATATTTGTTTGTTTCGTTTATGTTTTAACGACTAGACTTTTTAAATTTTTTTTTTATAAGGACCAGTAATTTTTTTCCCAGGCTCCGTGTTTCTTTTTTTCCCCCTTTTTTTTGGCCGATTTCTGGCTCAAAATATTTTTATTTCCTTCTTATTTTACAGACTTTTCAAACATAGAACATTATTAATTTGCAGTGTACACTGTACTGGAATGTACTGTAGGTAAAAGTGGCCCCGCCGAAAAATGTTCCCAAATGTCAGATGTATACCTACTGTACTGTATTATAGAGGGTATATAGTCGGCATACTGCATATAAAGTACAATTTAATTGTTTGGTTTTTAAAAATAAAAACCTCATTTGAAATTTTACCTGAGCCTCAGTTTGTCCTTATTTTGTTCTTAATTTTTAAGCAATTTCAGCCTCAGTGTTCCTTAAAAAAAGTGTATTGGGTCTTGATCATACAAAAGTCGATATTATCTAAGCACAAGTTCATTTCCGTTACCGTATATTTACAATTAGGCTTAACATTCTGTAAAATACAAATTGATTAGACAGATGCACGGAGACCCACGGCATTGAGATCACCATGATGATAATGTTGACCTAGTAAACATCATAACTTATTTGCAGGCTCTAAACTACAAAATCATAATTAACAATTAGGCCTATTAGTTTTATTATTAGGTACCTATATTTGCCATATTATTCTAACCAATGTGGTGTATGGGAAACTCCATCGATTGTTGAAAACATTGTTGTAAATTTAAATTTCCTCAACGTTGATAAGCAGTGGTGTAACGTTCGTTCAACTTTGATTTAAATCTTTACTAAATGATAATAATTATAGAAACCGCACTCAGCACGCCCCCGACATCTTTGCAGGGTCGCATTAGCTTTAAATTCCTTATTATTGGAAAGTTTGATTTTAAAAAAAGAAGACACACATTGCTGCGGCTACGGTTGTCGTCCGACCCAATTCCGGAGAACGTCACAGAGAGCGGAGATAAATTAGTCGTCGCTCTCTGTGACGTTCTCCGTGGAATTGCGTCACAGAGATCGGAGATAGATTAGTCTACGGACGGTCCTGCAACCGTCGAACGACGAATTGTGTGCCCGGCTTATCCTAGTAAACCACACACCTGAGAATACGTCAACGACATCATATCAATTTGTTGTAAGTATGAAGTGAGGAAAACTGTGAATTTTGCGACGGAAATAATTAACTAACTTGATTTAAGCAAGTTCAATCGGTCGAATGAGGTGGGTGTCTTATAATTACAATGTATCTTCACGTCATTGCGTGTATCTATTTGTAATGATATAAAACGGTAATGGACTTACTAATGTTAATCCAATGCGCCCTCTCGTATTTTAAATCATTTTATATGTCGGCATACAAACCGTCCACATTAAAACTAGTTTTACTAGTAAACATTTATGATGGAAATAGATTGCAATATTTTGCTACTGCAGTATATACCATGAAGTAAGCAACTGATAAGAAGAAATTGAAAAAAAGAATAAAAAGAATAAAAATGCAGACCGTAATTTAAGCGATTGTGTATTGATTTTTGTCTAAAGGGTTAATTCTTTAAATCTCCATCATCCAGTGACAAGAACACGTCATTGTTTAATGGGGAATTTGTGAAAAATAATAACCATACTTTGTATGAGTTGCGTTACTCAATTGCGATAGGATGGTATGGTGAGTCATTTAGCAAGAGTTGAATGCACAGACAGTGTCAGTGCCATGCAACCTGGCGCTATGTTCTCGACGCCTACCGCCCGTAGAAAGACACAAAGGTCCTCCTAAGTACTAATTCGCGTTATCCTCACTTCTAAATAAATGCTTACATCGTCAATTATAGCCAGGATGCATGAGGTTCTTGGATTGGTCTAGGCCGCGATCACTGGCCATGCCACCGGAAAATGATGGCACAAAAGGCGCATCGTGTCGCTGAACCACCGCGTGTGCTGTGAATAAACACGGCTTGTATCCTGTTTTGTTTGACGGCAAACGAAATCATATTGAAGGGTGATATCTACTGGAGGTTTGACCCATTTTACGGGATTACCCAATAAAAGTCAGATACTGTCTGATTTACTTTGAATAAGCCCCACAGCATGATCAGCTTGGTAAAGTCAATAGGCATAGGCTACCTAAGTCAGTAGGGCCCGGAGAACATTCTACTAACCTCGCTCTTGATCCGTATGAAACTACCTCTCCCGATATAATTAAGGCTCCATTAATATCGTAATACGTTTACACGTATGATGATAAGAGATTATATTTAGCCGGCCCCCTATTCGTTGCAAAGGAAAATTTTAATGTCCCTGTCGGTACACAAATTAGATCTTTCCTGTGCTTTCTCCCTTTAAAGCCGCTTCAGCCCAATCCATTTCATAGGTTTACATTGAAACTATGCTCCAAAAAGCGAGTAAATTTCTCTAGTGTGAATGGACTTTCCCAGAGTGTCAATCAAACCCAACAACTGACCAATAAGATTAGTACTACTAGGAATTCACCTTGTCCCACGACACACGTGTTGCCCTACAAATGCACGTATTTACGTACGCCCGTTGTTCAACCGTGGCATCGATGTCCGAGTGGCTGGGCTTAGCGGTCATGGAAATGTTCTCTTAATTATAATTTTATATCACTTATATATCCACAGGTTGTTGTAAATGGAACATTGAAAGGGAAAGTATTTTGTGAAGACATCAAGAACAAGTGTCCGGACACAGAATGTGAAAACGGCGAAGATCCAGTCCAGCAACCCGGGGACTGTTGCAAGAGTTGTCCTAGTGATGGTATGATTTATATGTTCCAAACATTTTCCCAAAACTTTCAAAACGTACGGTATTGTAAAATTCTTGGGTAACATACGCTGCATTACAAATTGTTACAATCATGAATACAATAAACACATCGTTAAGCATTCTACTACATTACGAACTTTTAATTAGAATGATATTATTTGACGATATAGGTACATTTTCCTTTGTTGAAATCATATAATTAAAATGATTGTTGGTACGGTAGGCCTAACAGATTCTTGGAGAGTTTTTGCAATACGTTTTCTGATAAAACCGTGTATTGTAGAGGTGTAGGCCTATACGCCTACTCTTCGCTTCCGCAGGAGCGCGATGCTAAATACGTACGTACACCGAGCTAGTTGCAGACAAAAACCTAATTCGTATATCGTAACAGATCCGACACTTGTTACAGTATGTTATTATTTAGCTTAGTGAGAATTACTAGGCTACATGAAAACAAGATATAGGGGCCTAAACCTATACAATTGACTGACATATTAATCAGAATGAAGTATCACATCTATTCGTTCATGTGTGGACGAGTAAAAGTACAAGTAGAGTGAATCGGGACGGCGGCGAGATTAATCAATTGGAATACCTACTCGGAGGTGGTGAAACCTTACTTAAAATGATGAATAATGGGGATTTGTAATTCTCATCTTAGTTTCTACAGGAAACATAATAATTACATCTCTAAACACTCAATACTCGTTGAAAGTCACTCAGCCTTCGAAAGAAGGAAGTATTTTCATCTCAAGACGTGTTTAAGTAGGCCTATTGAGTAACAACAGTGGTATAATATTTGAAAATAGAATGTGTAGTTGAATCAACATTTGTAAGTACCCATATAGGCCTACGGTATGATTAACATGAAAGGAAATGTGCAAGCAAACAGGCCTATATGTGAACTTGAGTTTTTATTTATTTATTTATTTTTTACTATTTTCGTTAGCTCTTCAATTGGTGCGTTAAATCTTGTCATTTTTTTTCTCACGAAAGCATCGCATTTCCATGCCCGTCATCATGTTGGGCAGTGTCATCATGTAGTTGGCAATGCAAGGCCTACAAGCTTGTCATGTATAAAATAATAAAGAAACATCAATAAACTCGACAGTAAAATATCAGAGCTATGCAAGTAGGCGGAGGTGGGGCGGAGGGCAGCCGGGAATCGTACTGAAATATATGTGTTTGTTTATTGTTTTACATATTGATATAATACTTCAATAACCTTAAATATTATGACATTAACTATGCAGAATCTGTCTCTATTAATTAATATAACTTCCTGTGTGTATGCGTGAGTGAGAGTGGTTCGACCTCTTGGTAGAAGGATAATCATAAGTACGCGAATGTGCGAACCGATGTTTATTGTTTTACATATTGATATAATACTTCAATAACCTTAAATATTATGACATTAAA
>NW_022691310.1:278412-312713 GCF_011630105.1 Anneissia japonica
TGTGTGTATGCGTGAGTGAGAGTGGTTCGACCTCTTGGTAGAAGGATAATCATAAGTACGCGAATGTGCGAACCGATGTTTATTGTTTTACATATTGATATAATACTTCAATAACCTTAAATATTATGACATTAACTATGCAGAATCTGTCTCTATTAATTAATATAACTTCCTGTGTGTGTGTATGCGTGAGTGAGAGTGGTTCGACCTCTTGGTAGAAGGATAATCATAAGTACGCGAATATGCGAACCGATGTTTTATTAACTAATGCAGATGCTGTGGAAGAGGTTTGTGCTATGCTAATAATAATTTCAATATTTTTCCTCTTAAAAAAATTATTGGAGAATTTTAAATTTTATTAGGCAAACTTGAGCTGATCATTGATTTAAATGGTTTTCAGAATTGAGCTTACAGTCTGTATATTATGCATGACATGACGATCAAGTTGATAATACCATAATTAGATATCCGTAGTCAAGGACGATCGGCTTATGAAATGTTGCAGGAAGATCATTCCTTTACTCCTTCCGATTATAATTTCGTTCGAGAAGAGGAATACGGCATCCTTGATAAATGTAGGAGATAGAAGGGATGCCAGTGGCGTAGGACAGCACCAATTGGGCGCTGCAGTGAAGGTCTTTTGGAAGTCAGGAAAAATTTTAGCTGAGCGCCGCGAGGAAGAACGTGCTTGGCGCTGGCCTTTTGACAGCACAATATAACCCGACGCAATAAAATCCTCCTTACTCGAACAAGATGAAAGATATTATCTCGTATACTGAGAGCAGTTTTGAAATTAAATTAAAAAGAGAAACGCTATAGGATTCACTTAAGTCTCTAATTTAAAAATGAAATAACGTTCAGTATTTGCATTTAACATGTCAAAAATATTACGATAATAACCGTGATGCTGCTGCTGATGATGATGATGCTGGTGATGATGATGATGATGATGATGATGATGATGACGACGACGTGATATAATTATGCTTACAATGACCTGTATTGATGTACAAATTCCTCAACATGAAAATTATGATTTTTTTTTTCTTTGGCCATTAGGCCATGCTTGAAGTCCTGTCAAATATAAAATCCACGACTTCATAGTTTCCCTGCCAAAATCGCATAATGAGAGTTTATTAGCGACTTTTATTGGAACCAGTCAGACTATGTGACGTCACACTTTTCATACGTAGTCGGATATATTATTTTGAAGTATAAAATTGAATGTGAAGCTTAAACATACACACCCGAAAATCAGATCATCATTGACATAAAATATTAATGCGAATAGATAAATGATTGTTTTAAATATTTATATGAAGAGACATTCAGTTAACAAACTGCACCTTCGACGCAAGATCAGTAGACAATTAATCACTTTTGGAAGATTAATGTGGTGATTTGATATGGAAATTATGTTCAACGATCCAGGCAATAATGCGTGCTGTAATAAATGGTTTTTTTTTCTCGAGCTTGTTATGAATGAAAATTAAATTAGCATGTTTCATATTATCCCTTGTGGAATGTTAGTGTCACTGGTTTCAGTCATGTTATTATATTCCATAATCTTATCAATTGTAAATTTATTAATGATTCTCTCTAAAGAACAATTTAGCATGTCTCTGAATGTGATTCCCATCCGTTTCTATAATTTCATAATGAGATACGTACGTATGATTCGTGGTAGGGATAGACTTGGTGTTAGGGGCGTGTCCGATGTCAGAGATCGCGTTCGACACGTAACTGTTGTCGTAACTTGGGAGTCCGAACCAGAAAAATGCAGTGCAATGACTTTGCAATCATACATGGAGCTAGAGACTGTACATTCGCATCACAAAAACTAAAGCAATATTTAGTCATCAGTTATCTTAAATGTATTGACTACCAGTAGCTTAGCAACTAGCCAATTAGAACAAAAAGGAGCATGTCCCACCAACACGCACGTTTCCGTGCGTTTTTCCGCTGCCGTCTTTTAGGACAAGGCGCGGGTCTTAAGCTCGCGGCTTCCATAGAATCGCTCACCCTATCGGCGACAGTCGCTAACAGTTGTCGGGAAGGTTGAACCTATTTCAGCTTTGCCGATTGCGTTGCAGACGAATCAGGATGCATTGCTAGCTACCCTGACGCAATCGGTAAGGCACCCCGATTCGTCTGCAACGCAATCTGCAAAGTTGAACCAGGTTCAACCTTCCCGATTGCTGTCGGCGACTGTCGCCGATAGGGTGAGCGATTCTATGGAAACCTAGCTTTAGTGGAACGGTGCGTGGACAGGTAGACAGTCATTTGTTCCGTTTAGGCTATACATGCTCATATCAAATCGTTATTCTCCTACGAATGAAATATTTTTAAAATGCAATTCCAGTCGTAAATCATTTCTGTAGAAAAAAAAGTTCGAAATTAACTCTTAATTTATTTTGCTTTCAATCACGCGACGAATATTAGAATGATTATTTACGAGTATGATATTTGAATAAGGGTATTCAACCTAGAAAACAATGTACATAGAACAAGATTTATGGAACTTTTTTTTTGCCCAGTAATATTACAACTACCAAGTACGGGGTTGTTTGAAGAAAGATTTTATTCCAGGGGTGGCTTTAATCTACCTTCTTTTTGAAACTGCTCTTATTGTTAATACTTAAATATTTAAGATCAATTTAAAAATAGAACTGGCTATCCAGATGATTTAACTGCTTTTTAAGTAATCCGTAATCACCAATACAACACAATATAGACCTAAATATGCCTAACATTATAATATAGGAAAATATTGTTATTGTAACATATTCATATACGCAGCAGGTTTGGTTGAGGTAAACGCAGTCGTGTTGATTAACGTAAAGGCATATGTTAAAGCTTGGTTTCTATACAATCGCTACACGCCTTCGCCGACAGCTTTCTTTGATTGGTCGGTCGATTTGGGGAGCCTTCCCGATCGCGTCGGGGACTGCAACGCAGTACAACGACTGCAGTGAAAACATTGTAGCGACAGTGTAGCGATTTAAGAAAACCAGGAGTAGAAACGAATGTAAACGCGGTAATTTAACCCCTTCTAAAATTCTTAGCTTTTTAAACATGTAAAATCCCAGTTATTGGCTTAATTGTTAAAAAAAAATATCTCTCTGGAACTTTTAATAAGTAGTATCATATGATGATGAAATTATCATAGATTATTAAATAATGAATAATGACGCCAAAACATTACAGAATGATGCTTGTTGCAAACTGTAAGTTATATTTACAAGGTTATCATGTTTATGCAGTATCATTGCCAATATTGTAATCATTAACTGCGATACTAGTATCAGCACTGTGTTAATGTATTATAAGCAGGATTATAAAACTTGTTCTTTAATAAAATAAAATCTACATCAAATCACCGAAGGTTTTCGGTGAAGCTGATTAATCGGTGAATCGGAGAGCCTTCACGATTTTGTCGGGACAGCTACCGGTACGCAGCGATTGTTGTGAAAACACTAGCAAAAGAGTAGCGATTTCAATCAAGCTTAGGAATACTTGTTTTAAATTTTTTTTATTAAGGGTATTGCATTCCTGCAGCGTTTAATTTTAATTAGCTGGTATGTTACTACAGACGCCGGTTGTCGATTGAAAGTAATTTTATTAGCAATTACCTTCGGCGTATCTTTCATTATTTTTGAATATTATATCTTTAAGACAGAGAGTTAATGTTGAATATACGCGCAGCGACGCAATTTACAGCAAAACGTATCTCTTAAATACCCTCGAGTTATTAATATATTTTGTCTGCCCTAATCTTAACCCTGACCACTGTTTTGCAGCCGCCCTCCAATAGGCCTTCTCTATTTGACATTACGTGAACTGGTCGGAAAGAAAAACACTACGGAAAAACATACATAGCGCGACACCTGTTTGAAAGTTTATGACCAATTTGTTTGCTGCCCTCTAGAAAAACTACCCTGTCCCCTTGGTTATAGTTGTAATCTGTATGCTGTAATAAAAAAAAAATACTTCCAATATGAGCGCTAATATTTTTTTTACTACAACAATAGTGAGTGATAGGCTATATACATTAGCTTCATGATAATAACAAATACTGTATAACAATTAAATGGTTTTTTAAAGTTGACACTTATTTCCGAATTCATCGTTTTTGAAGGAAATATCAGGAACTTTCCACTTTCTGAATAATTAGCGGTGTATATGAATAATTTGCAAAAGCTAAGCTTCTACTATATTCACCCGACAGTGGCATACATTTGACAGAACGCCAGAATTGACGGACTAAACTTGTTTGGGTGTGTCCAGGACATTTTCATGATGCCACCGTGTACGAGCGTCACATGCAATGCAGTTCACATGAACAAAGGATTAAAGACACGACCTGCTTCATACTTAGGTTTTATTATTAATGTTAGGTTTTACACAGATATTTCTTTGGGAAACTCAGGTTGAAATATGTAGAGATAATCCCTTAGCTTAAACTACTCATCTCAGAGCCTCCAAGTGGCCTTGTCCTCCTGGCCTAGCCCCCGAAGGAATAAGTCATTTTCTCAGTTCGTATAAGTCTGATCATTAACGTTGCCGTCGTCGATCAAACCATGATCAAACAAACAAGATTAAAACGCATAAAAAAGAAAAAAAAAATCACATTATACAATTGTCATACACTTGACAACATAGAGTATGTGCACACAAACACGTGCTTTTAATGTACGTTTGAACATCACCGGTTGATATATCAATCACCAGCAGCATAGAATATATAATATTGACAGGAAATATAAATTAGATTTTTGAAAAATATGGCACCATATGGAATTAATGATTTCCACAAAATAGACTTATTACTGCCACGTAACTAAAGAAAACAAATTATGTACCACTAATGCTTTAACTGAATTATACTATAGGTCATTATTATAAATACTATGTGCAATTGACATGGTCAAATTTGTTCATTTTACATCCGCTTTCATGGTCCAAGAAAAAGACCAGGAACGAGTTAATTTTCTCTAGAGGGCGCCCCTTAATTATTCTAATAATTTGGATGATAAAATCAATGAAATTTCCATCTGTCTGACCTGACGGACCAAGCCTGCCTGATTAGGCCAACAACTGTGAAGACTGCTACAACTATAACACAGTGAGATTTGACCTAAATCAAAAGTCAAATATTCGTTCAAGAATTACGGTGTTTTTTCGTCAAGATCGTTCAAAATGACGGCGAACCCTCATCTGTGTTTCCCAAAGGCATGACAAATTTGCGGTTGCCAATTTATTGAATTAAACTCTGTCGAACAACTGTCTGTTAATTTTATTTAGAAACGTACGTGGTAATGTATTAAAGTAATTCAACTAACACTATCCGACACACGGCCTTATGTTCTTCCTGTCTCTTATACACATCTAGATGTGTATAAGAGACAGAAATAAGCCTGTGACAAACAATAAGTTAATTTTTTGACTCTGGTATAGAAAAGCATTCCATCCTTGAAGAAGCTTACCACTGCCTAATAAATACGACCATGATCTAACTAAACTTAACTCTCCGTAACGAATATAGTTTAAACACATTGCCGTATCCAAAATTGCCATTGTAGGGGTGCGGGTCAGGGGCAGAGCCGTTGGTACCAGCTTAATCTTGTTCATTATTACTGTAGTAACTTTAATAACTAAATACTGGCGTAGACCTAAAGACAGATTTCTTTGTGAAATGTGAAGATTAATTTAAGATTCCTTCTTAATCTTTATTATAGAAAATAAATTGTATATTCAGAACATTATCGACTCTGGATCTATTCCAATTTGGGATGGAGAGGGCCTAAACAACAGTGATAGATGTGTTCACTCACTGTGCCAAAATATTTCGTGTTCTAAAAGCCTATTATTGTTATAATTTGTAGACGATTTATTCATTATAGAGGATATGTTTATCTTGAATTCAATAGTTTAATTTTTTTTTTGTTCTTCCAGCACAAATGCGGAATCAGGGAGAGCCTGTGGAGAGAGATCATCAGCTGGATGAACGATCAGATGAAGATGTTGCCTTAACTGAGTCAAATCAAGGATACAGTAAGACACTACAACCCCTACCATTATTATTCCATCGTTATCATCATCATAATCATCATCATCATCATTATCACCAACCCGACCACCAATACGAACGTAGAATTTTCATGTTTTCTTCTATTGTAAACAATACCGCTCTTTGTTTAACTCAAATTTATTTTATGTCAAAATACAGAAACATTATATATCCAATTTAATTGATTATGTTTTACTTCAATCTCTAAAGATTTTGTTGCATTGTTAACGGGTACATCGTTAGCTATTAGGACAAATTCTGTAGCCAGGGCAACATTTATGCTGTTGGATGACACTTTGAGATTCACGATCACCTACGAACGGTAAGTCACCGGATATTCAATGCTTAATGAAAAATGAACATCCATAACTCTACCCCCTGTGATAGGCTGTGATGAAGTAGCCAACCTCGCACAAACACCACTGCAGTACGTGCGAACTATGACACTAGTACACAACCTTACTAAACCGCGTTCGTAAACTTTTTCTGCATAAATCCAAGTGCTGCTTCGACTAAATCCTTCAACTTTTCACGACCTTCGTTATGGTAAAACGACATGACGAATGTAACGTCAGATATCTTCTGCGATTACTGCCGTCATGTGCAGGAAACAAAGATTCTGCTTTCTATATCACCAATTTGTTACAATTAAATAATTTGCGCTTCCGTTTTATTCGTTGTAATGTATTAAAGTAATTCAACTAACACTATCCGACACACGGCCTTATGTTCTTCTATGCGGTAGAAGTGATCTTTAACCGCAGCAGAGTGGCGCGTTATGCACAAAATAGATTGATTTAAATTCACTCCATGGTTTAAAATTGTAAATTCTAAACCAAATTATAATACAATGCTTTTAGCCTTGATTTGTAACGCACAAAACACGTCATTGTAAGTTCATCAATTTGAATCAATACATTCAGTTATACTTTAAATGCGGAAAACCTATTTTACTGCATATTTCGTATGTGCCAGCAATTTATATCCAACGTGATTTTAATCTTGGTGAAACTAAAATACAGTAAATTAATATTTATAACTCCTTAAAGGGATTTTCTCATGAGAAAGTGACGTTGATTAGAACCTTTACCTCTGCCTTTAATCATTATCTGCCCCTTAAAATAGAAACATCCTAAATGTGATGCAATACTATGCTTCTTAAAAAAAACTAATTTAAATTTAGCTGCTGAATGAGGGCTCCATAGCCATGACATCCTTTTACATTTCCTTACATTTTATAAAATGAACCAAAGTGTATTCTTTTCCTGATTATCAATTTATCTTTATTTCAGAATGCAAAGACCCGTTTTAATACGCTTCACAAACGCCCTAAACGACACGGTATTCGAGCATGATTTACATGGAAGCGATCTCGACAATAAGGTAAATATACTAACAATACACAAATATTAAAGAGTAGGCCTACAGGAGGAATATATCAGTGATTCGATAAAACAGTGTAGGTCTAATATGCCTGTGTTATTTTCTTTAGCATTTAGAAGCGCCCTATTCAAGCTGGTATATTGTGATTTTAATTTCAAGAATGTACCTAAATTTGCAAACTAGAAAACATGTTTATACACATTAAACCACTTTACATGAAAAATATGAAAACCACGTAGTCCCATTAGTGCATGGGCACATTTGTGTAATGTAGATTAGGTACCGTAATACATATATAACTTTTACGCATAAATACATTATAGCCCTATACATATGTAAATATAATTTGTAGTGACAAGTGCAATACCATGGAATCGAAATGGAGTCTGTAGTTGATATAAGTACGCTAGTGATTAGAAAAGATGCTCTTATCGAATAAGAAAGTATGGGCAGTTTCCTTAGATTCCACATCAGGCCCAGCATGGCTCAGTTGACGCCAAGATAGGTGGACCGGACGCGTATCACAACCTACCAGACAAGATGTTTAAAATTGAAACATGCAAATGTATGGAACATTAATGTAACATTCATCTGTGTTTTCCTGCCACCACACTTTCCAAATCAAGACTTAATTGTGGACACTTGACTAGATTTGTAAAAAAAAACAAACTTGATTTCCACTTTTATATATCCTCTCTGCATGAACTAGGCCTTACTTTATCAACAAGAATATTACTCCGTTGCACGTTGTCATTATCTCAGTACCATGTATTTGTTACAAAACAGGTTTTTATGATAACTTCAGAAATACTCCGGATGTTTCTTTTTGTTCTTGGTTTTTATGACATTTCGGTTAGAACCCTGGATTTTTATTATGGCAAGTGTCCGACGCCTTTTTATTGAATCATTCTCTCTTACCCACTCCCTCGGGAGTGTTTCTGACATTTAATGTGTCCATTGTGACATTTATTGTAACGATAATAAGCCTTCCCACTCGGTGTATAAAGGCGTGGGTTAAGATCACCTTTTTATGGAAGTGATAATACAATTATTAATATTACTGTAATTTAGCAAAGGCACAAAATACAGTAAAGATATATTTAACGCAAATATTATATATTCAAAATTGTTATTATTTTCTACTTTATTTGTTTATTTATTTATAGGCCTGATTATTATTGACAAAAATAAAATTTAAGATAAATAAAACATTAATTGAATGATATTAATTATTAAATATTAAATCTGTTTCTTTGTAGGTTTGTGGCGTTTGGCGAAGAATTACCGGAATATACCAAACATACCTGCACACAAAGTCACTATTCGTCACCTTGGTAACCAAGTCAAACGAAAATGGATTGGTTAGAGGGCGAATTTTAAGTCACCGCGCGCTTACTGATGGTAAATAATATTTGTTGACAGCAATACCTATTTTTTTTATAATGACTATCAAAAATATGCCACTTTAAGTACCGTACTTCATACTTACAGTATTGAATAATCATACGTTTTTGTTTTTGTTTTGTTTTTGTTTTTTTGTTTTTTTTTGCAAATGCTAGAAACATTTAGTGCACTCATGAGCACTAAACGGACACGAAAAGGAATAGCAGTGGCATCCCCGATGGGTTATGGTGGAATTATGATGATGAACGCAGCACATGATGGCAGAACTATCAACTTCGCTATTTTGATGGACGGACTCCTTGAAAACTCCGGCCATGTCAAGACAACCACACTCATCATCGAACTACGCAAGCGCAATGATGTAATCAAAGACCTGAAGACAACAGTTGGAATGGACGTAAGTGACCTATTTTCGATAATGTCTTATCGAAAAACAAGACAAAAACCCCTTAAACTTTTAAATGCACGGTACCATAATCTATCGTTAAACCATCATCATCGTCACCTGCTCTAATGTTATCATTATCATCAATTAATGTCTACTGTTGAGCAAAATCTCCAAAAGTTGGTATTCCTTGTAACTTTTATTTTTGTAAAGATTTGAATATATACCTTAAGGATTTAATAATATATTTAGAGTGGATAATAACAATTTTATAAATCTACCCGTTCTACTTTCATGTCTTACAAATTATGACATTTCTAAAATTAGTCATAAGCGCTAGAAAAGCTGATTCTCATACATTCTCATTACGTATACAAACGTGCCTGATAACCGTATCACGTGACATGTTACTCTAATTTAGTTATTAAGGAAATAAAAGGAAACAATGAAGGTAGTCAATTTTTTGCCCAATAAGACTCAATCGAGACTGTAATGATATCCAAAACCAGACTAAAAATCCCAAAGAATGTAAATAAACAAGGACGTTTATGTGATCCTTGTAAGTACTTAATACCTTTTTATGGGTGCGTTTCAAATTCCAATCCATGGGTCGGAAATCTTCCAGCGATGTTTGCGATTTGATTTTTTGTTTTAAATCATTTTTCCACGATTTAGAAATAATTGATTTTTGGATTCATACGAATTGTTGTTTCTAGCAACCATTACACTGTAGCTACCATCGATGTTTCGAGGATACTCGTTTCAAATTATAAATTCGACGGTATTAGATGTATTTTTATAATTAACTTATCATTTCAAATCCTGGCAGTATGTTAAAAAGGCAAAATAACTTAACGCAGAATTACGTTTTCAAGCTGAATGAGTTAAATATTTGAGAATCCGGTAATCTTAAAATCCGTTTCATTTTAAAGTATTATCAGATACAAATAATTAATAGATATTACCATGAATGAAAATGTTGCTTTTTATGGGGGAGGGGGTGTAGCTGAATTTCATAAAGCGAGGATTGATGTTGATGGATTAATAATAGTATTGATAAAAGATTCAATACTATTATTAATAGTATTTAATCTTTTATCAATACTATTATTAATAGTATTGATAAAAGATTCAATCAATATAATAACAACATTCATTTTTAAATATTAAATTAGTCTCCATGAAGCGAAATTACATAATATAACCCCCAATATTTCGAAAGATATAGGTCTATATGTCTTAGGAAAAACATAAACCATCCAGAGAGGAATGAGTCTTGTATATGTTAAGACCGGATTATTGCACATTAAATTAATGTGAGAATATTTCTAATTGCCGTAATAATCACGAGTAAAGAAGCTTTCTAACCGGGAATGAGCGGCGAGAGTACAATTTTGCTACTCAGAGTTGTATTTATTTATTTATTTATTTAGGGCCTACATATATATTTTTTCGTTTCCTAAATTTCTTAAGCAGTGAACCATTAATTGGCATCTTAGTGTTCAAATCACCCAACCTTAGCCTACACTCCTCACCACTGCATGTTTTAATAATGTATATCAATAAAAAGTGCATTATAAAGTCAAAGAAATAGTGTTCATACAGGTAATTTTAACAGACAAAGAACAAAGCATACTGACTAGATATTAATTTTGATGCAAGCTCCAGATAAAGTCACTTTAAAATGTTGATACGAGTAGGCCAACGTGAAATGTTCTATCTTTTATTAGAATGTTGAGATAGTTGGGGTCTGGAATGGCATGTCCAATCAGCATCAGAAGTGGCTTGCTCGCGGAAATTTGAACATCAGGATACGGGATGAGAATGCTGAATTCCCAGAACTCAGTGGCCAAGTAACACCTCGACAGTCATGCGACAGTAAGTACACGCATAATTTAATACAAATGTTCTATCTTTCTAAACTAATTTACTATTGGTGTTGGTGGCTATTTGTAGAGCGCATACTGTAATACAGAGTCTCTATGCGCATTAGCAATTGTCTATGAAAAAGAAAACTGAAGGGAAAATATCAAAAGAAAACAAAAATAAAAGGAAAACACAAAATGCTAAATAAGATGCAATAAGCCTATAGAATTTATTATATGATATATTATGAAACATTTTGTTTTACTGCTTTCAGCTTTTCAGTCTGTTCTTTCTGGTGGCGAAGCGATTGATCGACCAAAAGTAACCGGAGCTAGCGGTTCAGCTGTGTTGCACATTGACAACGAAGGCAACATCAACTACCGGGTAAGAATACTTTCCACCACATCGTGAACAGAGTGTCAAGTACAAACTTTTATTTATATGTTTTATTTATATATTTATTTTAAATGGAATAGAATTAAATAAATAGCCATAATTATTTAATTGCTGTCATAAGAATAACATCTAAGCCTGTTACAATAATAAAGTTAATTAAATAACTAACCATAATTATTTAATTGCTGTCATAAGAATAACATCTAAGCCTGTTACAATAATAAAGTTAATTAAATAACTAACCATAATTATTCAATTGCTGTCATAAGATAAGCCTAAATTACTATAATAAATTTAATTTTATGTACAGGTTCAAGTTACGGGATTACAAACGGACGTCATAGGACTGACTTTGGAAGGCCAAGTTCGACGAAACCGTCGAAAGGTCATCGCTGATCTATTTGGAAATTATGAAAATGGTGTGGTAAGTATCTCGTCAGTTAATTAAGGAAAATTTCATCATCATTATTATTATCATTATCATCACGATCAGCAGCAGCATCTATTATCATCATCATCGGCTTGGTACAGTATTTAAAGATTTGATAAAAATCGGAAAAAAAAATTACCCTAAAATGTTAATTAAAAGCTATATTTAATGTCATTTAAATTTTAAAAATGTGAAAAACTTCCAATGAGACAAATCAAAACCTATGTATTTTCTTTTCAGTCTATAGGAACGTATTCTAAGCCAAATGTCAAGGAACTCCAGCTTCTCTTACAAAACAATCTTTTCATCAATGTTGCAACTGAAGCCTATGAAAAGTCTGAATTACGAGGTCGAATCACCGCATTACCCTATCGAGGACACATCACAAGACATTCTGGTAATTGTTAGGGTGACGTTTTTTCTTTCCTTTTGCCCCCGAGGGGCGCCGTCTGGAAGATTTTTTGTATTACATGATTTACTTATATGAAATTAAAGGTTATATAACAAAATTATAGTAGATAGTTTATTTTGATGTGAATTACCAAAACAATCCTAATTACGAAATTTAAAAAAATGTAACTACGAAACTAACATGATACCACTATTATCTACTGTTCTCTTAGGCCTACCGATTCCGTTGTCTGGAAAGAATTTGGACCCACCACAAGTCACCGGGGCAGCGGGCCAGGCGTGGCTTTCTCTTGACAGAGAGTGTGCACTACATTATGAAGTTACCACTATAGGTTTGAACACCGGCAGCAATGGAAAAAACCATGCTTATGCAAAATTAGTGATGTACGACGAGAACGAAGAACCAGTCTATAAACTCCTGAGCGCTTTTCAAAATGGCGTGGTAAGTCTTAAATTGAAAGTAACATCGATACTTTAGAAAACATAACATTCTACCAGGAATTAATAAATGTCAATGGTTATTTTTTTTTCAAATCATCTAATTTGTTTTTATCCATCATAATCTTTTATTTACAATATTTCAAAACTTATCTTCTTATTCCGAAGTTTGACCTTTGAATCCAGTACACTTTTTCATAAGACCACATTTTATAAGAAAACTGAGGCTGAAATTGCTCAAAAATTAAGAACAAATTGAGGCTGATGTAAAATTTCAACAGAGGTTTTCATTTTTTTTCTAAAGAAAAACCAACAAATCTTAACATGTACCTCATTTTCAGTAGGTGTGACTGTATAATATACCCTCTTTATACAGTACAGTAATATACTGCTGTACATTAATAATTTTTATGTTTGAAAAGTATGTAAAAAAAAAGTAAAAAATAAGAACATTTTAATCCTGAAATTGCTAAAAGAATAAGAACACTGGGCCAGGGCAAAATTTTACTGATTCTTACAAAAACTCTTTATAAGATGCGGTTAAAAATATTTTGCGAGTTGTTTTCGCCCCTGTTTATGTAGAATTCACTTGATGTATTGTTAGAAGCAATCCCCATAGGAATTTCTGAAAGTTTTTTTCTCGCTTGGTTACAGGCTGTCGGGACAGCTGATGATGTTAGCGAAGACTTCCTGATTAAAATGAACGAAGGGACAGCATACCTATTGATAACAACCAAACAGCACCAGAACGGCGAAATAAGAGGACAGGTAATAGACTACAAAAATATTCATACATCATTGATAGTTACAAAATGCACTAACGAGTGTTAAACTCGCCTAAACGCGTTCTTGCATATTCGTACATCTAGGATATGGGTCGAATTTAAATGATGGAGCTACTTAACGCGTTTGCGTAGTGATGGTTGACGCGAGTGTGCGTCATTGGGCCAATGGGCTCTAACATTCATTCGTCAGTTGTAATTATCACAGCTGTCTCAATACATTACACACAAATGATAAACAGTTGGTTTTACATAATGAAACATGACGTTTGTGCAGTGGACAAGACGATTTTTTTTATGACATTTGATTCACTTATAAAAACTTTTGAGCATTAAACAGACGTTCCAAGCTAAAGCAGGCCAGGACGGGAGAATGCTTTTTCGATGATACCATATTCATGTTATCGCAGTTTCGTATAAGCCAACTCGTTAACGTCAATTGCTATTATGGAAACTGTTTTGTATTTCAGATTTTGCTACCCAACAGTTGCAGTGGAAACCCTAGCAATACGATTGATCTAACAGAGGGTGTTATTGGTGTTAGTCCTGAGACGGATCCAAAATCGTGTCAGTTTGAGGATAAATGGCGGGCTGATGGTTCATTTTGGTCACCTGATTATGATCGCACTTGCAGCACCTGCACATGTCGGGTAAGGGCAACGATACATTTGTTTTTTCACCGATTTGTCGTCTTGAATAAATTTTCCAGTAATGTATGTCATTTATTTATAAATATTATTCCATGGCTTTTTTTAAATAATTTAGAAGAAAACAGTGATCTGCGATCGTGTTGTATGTCCAGTTTTATCATGTGAATCGCCAGAAACACGAGTCGATGAATGCTGCCCTGTATGTCCACCACCAGAACTAGGTATTACTTCTTATTTATATTATTATTAATTAATAATTGTATTGATAAATTAATAAATAGATGGATGAATTAATTGATTGCATGAATGGATGTATGAATGAATGAATAAATGGATAAATGAATGGATAGATAGATGGATGGATGGCTGAATAAATTAACGATCATATAAATAAATGAATGAGTAGGCCTAACTAAATGAATGAATGGATGAATGATTGATTGAATGAATGAATGAATGAATGAATGAACGAATGAATGAATGAATCAATGAATGAATGAATCAATCAATCAATCAATCAATCAATCAATCAATCAATCATAGACTATATAATGCCATTGTTTTCATGATTTCAGCGTGTTTTGTGCTCAAAACATTTGTGTCAATGTTGGGCCCTATTACTTTAACTTTTCAGGATTTTTTTTTCTCTTTCGTGGGAGCAGCCCATCTTTATTCTCTCTTTTCTTTCAGTATACATTTGATACAAAACATATTCTTGTTGTAGGCTATGTATTCACATTCATACATAAACACACATATGCATATACATACACATACATACATACAACTTTTCAGGATAGTCAGAAATACTGCTGTAATGCAACCAAGATTATAACATTTTTTTACTTGTGCATGGTGGGATGTCTCCTACATTGCTTGTTATGTGCATGATTCTTTTAACACAAATCTTTTCCTTGAAATTTACTTTTCAGATTCTTCAACTCAATCGCCTGGTATAATTTCTGATAACACAGCGGAAAATTGTAAGCATGCTCTTTGACCTGAATATTCTTCATAATTATTACTGTATTATTAATTAAAATTAACGGCCTGCGCATGAGTGCTGTGCATCCAACTTCGCCAACTGATGTTTCAACTTTCTTACTAATGAATAATGCATGAGATGAACGCGCCCGTTTTTTTCACAAATATAACGAATTATATGTTATTACTGTATATTAAAATCCAATTTTAGGTGGCAATCTTTGATTTCTATAAAATATGTCGCAATTCATTGTTTGATTTACAAATTAAATATTTATCTCTTTCTATTAACAGCTTGTTACTTTGAAGGCGACAAAAAACACCATTCTGTTGGTAGTTCATGGCATCCTTACGTGCCGCCATTTGGATACGTGCTTTGTGCCATATGCACATGTGAGGTAAGATCACAGATTATAATTTCGCCATTGCTGTTGTTGTTAATAATAATAATAATAAATAACATATATTTATGTAAGGGTAGTATAAATAAATATATATATATATATATATATATATATATATATATATATAAGATTATTTTATTACATTTTTTCTTCTTTTCGTATTAATTTGCAGTCAGATTTATCTGTAAATTGTACGAGAATGAAGTGTCCGCCTCTCGACTGTGAACGTCCAATTAGACTCGACCCAGAAGATTGTTGCCAGGTATGTCCACCCACTACTCCCGAACCGAAGGCTACTACATCGGCTCTTATACTTGCTGACGAAGTTGTACGAGGTAAAATCAAAATTGAATAATGTTATAGGCCTATTAATTCTTTTTGCCGTTATTCAGTATCTGGGTACTGTGTGTTTCCACAAATACAAATAAGTTAGTAATATATACACTGGTTTATAACTAGAAATATTGGAATAGAGAAAAAGCTATACCATTTTGTCCACAAAAATGATTGAACTGTTGAATTTCCTTAAAACAATAGTACACTTTTGAGAGTATGTTTTTCTACACCTTCTAAATAACATATGACGTTGAACTGAGTGGAGATGTAGCTTGGTAGTTAAATTTATTGCCTTCCAATCACATGGTCCTGGGATGAAATCCTGCCACAGTACGACTAAAACACGTCTCCACTCTCTAAGCCTCGTAATGGGACTTCGATGACACAGCATCATGTTTTTGTTTTCATTTATTTAAGAGGGCCCCTGAATATCAGCCGACCTTCTAGCTAGAAAGGGTCTCCCTCTATAAATATGGTAACAAAACTGTACAATTAAATTTCTCTGAAATAATGCCACATTATCCGAACATTTTATTAATTACATCGTTATTTCTTGGTTCAAAATAAAGGATGTTCTTTCGGAGAAATGCTTTATAGACACGGGGACGAGTGGAACCCTCTTGTTTACCCAATTGGTGTCATGCCGTGTGTAACCTGTCGCTGCAAGGTAAACTTTCCTCCAAATACTACATTGTTTAGCCATACTGTGATATTATACCATCTACTATTAGTTACTTGTAATGTCTTTTGCTTTTAGAATGCTAGAGACAATCCTAATTTTTGGTAACACCTAAATAATCGTTTCTGTAGCTAGACTGCTCTTATAAAACGTGGATGATTTTTGAGTATGTAGGCTACGCTAATACGACCACAAGACAGTGTACTTTGTATCTCGAAATCAAAGTTAATTTGTTTTTTCTTCAGAATGGTCAGCCGCAGTGCCGTAAAATCGAATGCGATCCTCTGATTGGCTGCAAAAAGAAGAAAAAGAAGGGAAGTGGGGATTGCTGCGGAGTGTGCCTAGATCCAGTAAGCACGACGACACCCTCTGGTGGCGGATCAAATTCAAGTAGAAAGTCGCGCTCAAAAAATCGACGATCTAGTAAATAAGTAGTATATATCATAGAGGTTCAACGGTAACCAAAAGAGGAAATTACGTTATCCCGACCAAGTGCGATTAATATATAGACTTCTGCGTCGCCTAGAAACAACTTAAACACCTAACTAGTTGTGGTGACACGAGATAATGACGCCATGTTGGGTGAACAGGCTATCAGTTGTAAGAGCTTTTAAGTCCATCACTTGTAGTAAAACTCCCTCATATTGCGCCATACTTATCGTTTATTGATTATGAGAAATAAATAGTAGGGCTATCTATAGTTGTGGCAGTGACCGTTCTATATGAAAATTGCTTTCCAAAAACGCATAATATGTGCTTTGCTCTTGGCGCATGCCGACGGTTCAGTACCAAGTGGCTGTTGCGCAACATGGAATAGTACTGAATGAAACCCCTTGTTCATAGTAGTATTAACCCCGTGTATTAAATTTTACAGGTTAGATTACCTGTGAAATGTGTCCGCTTAGTAAATTTTATGGTTTGTTTTACGTGATAGAAACAAATACATACGTCACTACTTCATTTCCAATCTAAAAGGTGCCACTGTAACATAAAACTGTAACAATAGTTTATGCGAGAAGCAAACGGGATCCTGTTATGAAAGTGAGGAATATTATAAAATAATACATTATGGTTTTATTTCCGTATTAGGCCTACTTACTTATGTAGCTAATCCGTCCTTATTTAAATTTAAGTATTGTACATATTTCTCACGTCTAATGGACAGGGTGAGTAAGGGTTGGTTTATAATCAACTCAATAAGTAATAAGTAATAAAGAAATTCCCCTGAAGTGTTATTATATAATAATTATGATATAAATATGTCCTATTTTAAGTTACTCGTCTAGATTATTATCAGATAGATAATTGGGATGAAAAGTAATCATTTTTTTTTTCTAAGGGCAGAATGTTTCTGAAGTGCAATTCGTGAAAACATCACGTGACCAATACCTAATTTGAACTTCCCAGTCTGATGTAGACACTTGTATTCGATACAGATGTCTCTGACCATTTCTACATATTTATTTTGTATTTTTTTATATATACGCATATATTTAAACTGAGTTGATATGTATTGAAATTGCGCCATCAGCGTCAGAAAATATATATTCTACCACGTGACTGAATACTGAGAATAATGCTAGAATATTAAACAATGAATTTATTTGAATTTGTTAAAGTAAAAGTAACAATTATCATTTATTCATATTTATTATAAAATCTCTCTATTCTGAAATACAATAATATTCAAAATTCCTTGAGCCTAACTTAATGTATAATTATGTTAGCAATTATTTGACTTAGTGTCAGCAATGTCAATCGTGTGAATTCCTGTATATGTTAAATAGAGATTATTAATTTGTTTTTGGTGTAAAATAGCTATTTTAATCTATTTGTATATTGCTTTACGACGGACACTGTTATCCACGTGTGTTTGCCTGCCGACTTTTCTTGATTTTCAATCATTCCCAAGATATATTCCCGTAGTTTAGTAATTCCATTGCAGATACCACTGAAATATGAACACATTAATCAAGACTACGTCATCCCCATTAAGCATTATATTTCGTTTTTGGTAAAATTATCCGAATGCCATAACGCATTCCTTTTCAATAAGACAGGCCAACATTAATTATCTAGTCTACATTGCTTATAGCAGTTGTTACCAAAAACTGGATGCAATATATTGTGCGTTAATGTTTCTGAAAAGATTTCAATCCACTGTATCATGCCATTTAATGTTGAAACATCTGTACCTAAAAATTATAGTGGTTTTGTACAACGTAAGTTCCAGAATAGAATAAGGCATTGTGTTTCGATAGCAACACGTTACCATAATCCACAGTGTAATGCATTTACACTTGTGTACAGTTATCAATTATTCACAATATATTGAGATCGGACAGCCGTAATGGTTCATAGGCCTATTATAAATCGGATCGGCTTTAGCTTACCAACACCCTTAAATCTTAATAATGTAAAATGTAGTATATTAGGCACTATAGCACGTTTTTTCTGCATATTTTGACTTTCCGATGAAACTATCGTGTAAAGTTGTAAAAGGCAGTTGGACAACATTTAAATTACAGTACACAACTAAATTTGCATTAATATGGAATTCTCGTCACCAATATATTCTACAGTTGTCGGTTGTGCAACATGTATTTGTTTAGAAACTATGCGTACAGAATCCCCATCATTATACTGAGAAACGATAGAGAATGAAGTAGTCATAGGGAACATGAATGAGTGGAAGTGGGGAGCGGCAACAGCAAAGGAATTGAAAATATAAGATTGTATATTGTGTAATGCTATTTACTATTTGCTGCTGCTTGTAAGAAATTTTGTAAAAGAAACAATAAAGTGTTTTGTCGTAATAAAAAAATAAAAAACACCATTAAATCTTAAAACATCGGCTCTCGTTTACGTCCTTAAGTGTTTTATCATATTTTTCATAATAAATATCGAGTTATAATTTAAATATTATTCCGTTATTAAATTACGCAAATAAGCACAAAACGTTGTGGTTTGGCTATTTCAGAAAATATTGTTGCAGCAACGTTATGTATCTTCAACTATGATTTATTCCCGCTGAATTTTGTATTTGTCTTGATTTATAAATATTGCAAACTACAAAAGAATAAAAATATATGCATGCAAACATTTCAGAATGCTATATTATAAATCAATAACGTACGTTAAGTCAGTTCATATACTAACATTGCATAAGGACACTAATTTACTTTGATCTAAAACGGTTTATTCTAATAGATTGTGTCGCCTTGAAACAGCAGGACAATTTTTACTGGAATAAATGATGGTAATGAGGATGATAATTCTGACGACGACGTCGATGATGATGATAATGATAGTGCTAATAATGATAATGACACTAAAGTTATGACATTAAACAATGACTTCGACTTAAAACTTTGCTGCTACTGTACTTTAATTTATACAAACCACACTGCATACAAAAACCATGGCACCAGGGTGGCCGAGTGGTTAAGGCGTTGGACTTATGGGTTCGAACCCCATCCCTGGTAGCTTTCTTTTAACTAATTTCTATATCCTTTCTCGTTATATACTAACTTGTTTTGTAGGTCTCAAATTATTGCCAAAGACGAACTTAACTCGTCTACGTACATGTTCGTTGTAACTGGAATTAGGCCAAAAAAAAAAAAAAAAAATATGTTGTGTTGCCCTCCGCGACCGACCGAAATTTTCCAAAAAAAAAGGGTCGGCATTTTTTTTTTGTGGAAATTTTGAAGTACAAATTTGAGAAATACCACTTCCGAAATTAATATTTAGAACATAAAATCTGCAATAGACATGTATTTAAAAAAAAAAAAATTAAGGCCAAACATAAACAAAATATTTTTTCTCTTTTTTTCTCCAAGTTTACTTCGATTGTATTACATAGAGGGCGCTGGTTTGGACATTTTTCATAGCCACAGTATTGTTTTGCTCGACCTGCCCGTGCGTGTGGATCGGATACACATAGTATTATTTTACGTTTCGAAGCCAAATAAATCTTTCTTTAAACTGATTTATTTTTGTTAAATTTATATCAATATACACTTGCTTAGTATTTATTCCATCATTACTTTGAATACTTTCTGTTTGTCAAGCTTGCCATCGTTCTATTATGGTGCCTACGAGCTAACGAGCCCTTAGGCCTAGGGTCTTCATAATAGGGACTGTGGTTTCAGGCCTATCCTATTCCAGGTATTACTAAAAAAATGACAGGAACTAAGAGTAGACCTACAATAGTGCCGGCGTTGAGTTGTTATGGAAACAAAGAACATGTTTTCCTTCACAAGACATATTTCACCGCTAAGGTGCTTTATATTGTCATGATATAAGATATTGTTGTACTGTATAACTTCCAGGAAATTCATGTTTATTATTTTAAAGTATTAATTGAAGATGATCTAAGAAATGTTGGGGACACCAACCAAGCACTTGACACACACCCGGCCCACGACAGAAAGCACTGGCTCGAGTTTGTAAAACACGCAATGGTCTATAAACGACGCACAACGTACAAATGATGATGATTATGATGATGATGATGATATATTAAAGTGATTAAAAATATTCATATCGTCATCATTCTAATGTAAAATAACTTCCTATCATGCAATGTTTGATGTATGAGTTTAAGGTTATTTGTTAATGTGAATTTTTATATATACGGGTTTAAGCTAGAGTTCAAGTTCACTTTGTTCGTCAAATACAGTAATAGAATACACCAAATGACAAATTGCTTCCCGATGCAATGCCACATAAATTGGATAAAACAAGCCATACAATGATTGAACCGATTTATGATCTAAGACTGATTAAAGAAAGCTAACAATAGTTATCTTGCAACAAACCTCTCGTTCATTTTTGGTTTTGGTTGATGATGATTACTGTAGTAAGAAGACACAAAACAAGGTCTCCTACATTATATGATACTTTAAAACATCAATAACACAGGGGAAATAATAACAATATTATAAAAATTGATGTAAGATAGATATAGGTTATTCTCTACCTTTACCTTTACAGTTAAGGAGTACATCTTATAACTGTCTACCGGTACTTCGATACAGGTTTGGAGTGTATATCAAATGTACAATGTTTGGGATGATATGCGGTCAACCATTTACGCTAACTTAGTTTTAAAAATTGTTTTTAATTAAATATAGCTTTAAGATTTGAATGCACTCCGGAAAGTCCAATGCATAGGCCTATTATATTGAATACTTTTTATTGTTATGTTTGTCTGGGCGTGTAAGCGGCCTGTATTTTTATATGCACTGAAATAAGAAATTGCAAGCTTATTACTGTTTAGATATCAATGTAAAATTCAAGAAATAATTGTTGTAATCATACATTACTTTAGCAAACTATTTTATTCATCTAAACAGTCAGCTCATCATCTATAAATATAATAATTCATTTTAATCTCTATGAACTATTTACTGTGAGAGAGTTATCAGTGATTGCATAAACAAGCTATATAATGGTCTACGTATACTGATGTTGTCAACATCTAAACCCTGAAGTTAAAAAGTATTGAAACGTGTAAGAATTTTAAGACTTTTAAGACATTTTATATTATTAGCATGTCTTCTTTTATTTATCATTTTTACAATAACTAACCTCAATAAATATTCTAAATCAATTATTTAATCAATTTGTATATATGGTAATAATGTCATGTTTTTTTAAATTTATATTTTTGTATTGTATTTTTTTAAAATTCTTATCATTTAAGGCGCCTTTGAACATGAATATTCATAAAAAGGGTGCTATATGAATTTGGTAAATAATTATTATAAAACAAGTCACAAACCACTAACAGAAAATGAGAGAACCACAATGACGACAATGTGTTGTTATGGAAACAGCACGTTTTCCGTCATTAAATTGATGTTGCCATTATATCGCATTATATAACGTACTAAAATGTAATATTTTGTATTACTCTTGAAGCAATTGGCTACATAACATCGCAATGGACTCTAGTTTGTAAGTAACCATTATGCTACAAGTTGTATTTTTAATTCTCAGATACTTTATTAACTCCAGTTATTTTCCTATCTAACATAACAGTTTTTATCAGAAGCAAATTAATTTAAAGGCTTATTTTGACTCATAATCGAAACATTCTTTAAAATAATACACATTCATGCTATTAATTTAAACTGTGATGTTGTTATAATCATTATTAGTGTAAATTCTTCAGCGTTTTAGTTTTGACTATATGCAATTAATAATAAATAAAGTAATACGAATTCAGCAGTAAGCTTTAGATTTTTCTTCCATAATGCCCAGTTCAGTTTTAAGTCGGCCATACGATTTCATATAATGTGCGCAACGCGACGAGGCGCGCAAAAAGGGATCGTTTTGTTTTTAATATTACGACCATCTTAGACTTCACCGACAATCGGGAGACTGCATCGTGTCATCAAGCGCTCACATACAGCAGGGATGAATTTATCGGCCAATGCAGCGTGCGTATAAACTTATCTTATAATGAGATATAGGTAGTGTTATTTTAACTGAGCGTTTTTCAGGGAGTGTTTATTGACAATACCAGGTACATAAGCAAAAATATTTTTAATAAAGCCATGTACAATTTGAATTTCAATGTAGACCTATGTTTGATTTGAGCACCCGAACTATGTAGACCTTCACAAATATTTCATTACAATTTTTAGTAACGCTTCAGTGAAATAAGTAGGGTCTATTCACGGAAACAGTATTCTTTAATGACTCATATTACTGCTTGACCGTTTTTATATTTTTAATAAAACCAATTTCTTCTAATTTTAAATACATTTCTCATGAATTCGTGATCATTCGTTATCACGCATAGACTTGTGCTAAATGTGTGACAAATTTAGGATGACGCATCTGCAAAATGCGAGTTTCATCCAAAATCACTTTGAAATGCGGGACCGTACCGCAGATGAGAGCCGGTTGGAAAATATGTGTTTGTTTGTTTGTTTGTTTTTACAGAATTCCAATACAGGACCCTGAGACTGGAAGGCAAGCATTCTAACCAAATAACTACTGCTTTACCGAAGCACTGTGTTCATCAACTTGTGTATTGCGTGTATTCTATATAACTTTTGTATTTAATTCTTCAAAAATAAATTTCAGTTTTACAAACAAGGCCTGTATTTTGAAAACTAGAGTTCTGTATAGTCTATTATTGTATCCCTCGGTCATTTTATAACCATTCAACATGGCGAGTTAACCATTTTTTGGTGGTTACTTATGATTTTATTAATAATTACTACATTTATTTTGTATTACATTGCACCTGTAATTATAGACCTACATTATATCTAATGGTAAACATTTCTATTGATTCATGTGATTCCATCCATTTATGTTTAATTTCTATATTATCATACCACATACAATACACGTATACGTAAAGTTTTTGCTGTTAAGTTTCTGTTAGTAGGCCTATAATTATTATTATTTCGAATCATGTCAAAACAATGTACTATTTAGATTGTATTTTAATAGTCAACATGTCCAATTATTACTACAGCCAATCATGTATCAGCGATCGCTACAAAAAGAAAGAAAATGACTCACAAAGTACCACTACAAGTTCAGATTCGAGAAGTCAGGTAAAAGCTCAACTAGGATTTAGACATCAATATTACGCAAGAGCTTGACAGTTATTTTCTGCAAGCATACAATAGCCTATATTTAAATGAAAACACTGTTTTACTATCAAAATAAAGGAAGAATTATATGTAAATCTATGAACCTTGTTGAATATTAACAAAGAATTCAGATTAGGCTTTTAGGTACCACAACGCATGAAGTGCCTACAATAATTAGAGACTAATTTTAAACAGTATACTGAGTTCTTTTTAGTGCCAGTATGCTACTTCCCTCACGGAACTAACGGCTTACCTTCCATTTGTTTTATTTTATTTATTTCTTTATTTTTTTTATAGTGGGGAACCTGTTAAGTAGGATATCTGTTCTCCAACAGGGCCCAGTACAAAAAGACAACAATAACATTTGCATTCATAAAAACAAGCAACATGCATAAACCAGAAAAAAATACATTAAAATCTCTATCATAAAATTTTAAAAATTGTTAAAATTTAAAAAAGATCAATACAAACATTTTTATCCAAATACACAAGCATTTATGACTTCGCAAGTATCGAACTTGGTCCGATAATTGCATCCTTTTGTATACCACAGACGTATGCATTACGGACCAACTTGCCAAGGCCACAAGAAATTATAACTTCGACAAGTATCGAACTTGTTCCGTTTTGCATACATCTGTGGTAAGGAGAAATTTATGACCCAGTGAAAATTAGCCGTATTCGCATCGGACTTAATTTTGGGGTCCAACTAACCATGTGATAGTAAGTTCTCAGCAAACACAACGACTAGACTGAGCCACATTTTCGATATTATCTGTCATTAGCCACAGATTCGGTAATAATTTCTCCATACTTAAATGCTAGAACAGCCAATATAAAATTACCATTTTACTTGTTAAAAATTGTTTTAACAAAAAAGTTACACGAGTACAATAAATACATTCGAAGAATAGTTATGATGAAAATAAGGTTTCATATGAAAAAAAGTGCACGGCTATTATATATCTTGATTCGGTGCCAATAATGCAATAACATAAGAAATATAATAAATATATTTTTTGTATGCCTATTTAAAGCATATGTAGGAATAACATGTGAAAATTATGATGGGAAGCAGCGCGAAGCCTTCAGTATTTATAGCCTTTTACTCTAGTGTATTTATAGTACTCATGTGACAACTAGTTTGCACTCGGTCAAAACAAGGTAATACATCAAGTTTCTATATTTGTAGGAAGATGATTCTATTCAAGACGGAATGAACGATGAGCCTAACGAAATCTGCGCCGCCTCGTCCCGTCTTGTTCCGAGTGGTAAAAATAAACAGTTGGTGAAGATGATGACACTCATTCTGCTGCCAATATTTGTCTTAATAGCGTTGGCAATTTCAGATCTTATTACCACTGTGCGTCGCAGCATTGACGCAACTGAAACGCGCAGGAATGTTCGTTTAAGCCAACAGGTAACGAGGAAACGTTATGTAAATTTAACACGTCCCAAGTACTACTATTGTTTCTAATGAATTATAAACGTTTACAGGCCAATGTGAATGATGAAAAAGATATTTATTAACATAATATAATATGCCCAGTAAATTGGTAAGAATACAATTGTGGTGAGGTACTGTGCTAAAAAGGTGGGTACAGTTTTTTTTTTTCAAAGTAGCCATATCGCCATTTAAATACATGACTCATTAGCTGTAAGTCTGAGATGCTTTCTTCATGATGTAAGAACTGTAAAGTGTCATGTTTATCTTTCATGTTCATAGGTGGGATCTATTATCCATAGTTTGCAGCGAGAGCGTGATATGACAGCTCTCTACATTAGCTCACTGCTAGAAGAAAACGGACCAGAACGCAAAACCTTTCTCATCGATACTTACCCAATGACAGACGAGGTTCTGCAAACTATTGATGACTGGCCTGTAGAGGGAACCAGGGCATACCAGAAGTTCAAAAACAAGCAAGAGATGGTTAATTTTCTTTTTAAATATCGATTGACGCTGGACAACCGAAATACAACTATCTATCAGGTGATTCACTTCTACACAGATGCAATACAGATCTTCATCGACTGGTTCAACGAGAGTGTCGGTAAGTCTGGCGGGCAAGGTGTCTGGGAAACACTAGTTGCCTACCAGCTATTGATTGTTGGTATGGAGCAAATCGGTATTGAGCGAACATTGGGTGCAGTATTCTTTACTCAAGGCGGATTTCAGCAAACGGATTACCTTTGGTATATGGAGAAACTGCAAGTCGGCGAGAGTAACATAAAGGCGTCTCAAAAATATTCATCTTTAGTCAGCTCCATCTTAGATGAAAGAGTTTCTCAGGTCAAGTATGATTTTCAGACCACAATCTCGAAAATGAGAAGAGAAATATCACAGAATGATATGAACAGACTGCCATCCTGGCAGGATGGAAACTGGTGGTTTGACAATATGACCATCTATATCGATACCTTACATGAGATTCAGAGCCAGATGGCAGTGATCATTCTCTCTAGACTTGACGAGGCAATGAAGGCTGATACAGCTAGTTTATCGACTGGTATCTGTATTATGGTAGTTGTAATTATCATAGGAATTGTGATATTTAAAGCAGTGGAATCTCTGACATCTTCGATACAAGATTACACATTTATACTTGCTGACCAAACAAAAGGGCTCAAAACAGAAAAAAGGCGCACAGATACGCTGTTGTATCAAATGCTTCCAAAATCCGTGGCGGAAAGTTTAAAACGCCATCAAAACGTAAAGGCTGAGTCATATAATTCAGCGACGATAATGTTCTCGGATATTGTCGAATTCACTAGAATATGCTCAGAAAGCACTCCTTTCCAAGTTGTGGACATGTTGAATAATGTTTATACTGTCTTTGACAAATATATCGACAAATATGATGTTTACAAAGTTGAAACCATTGGTGATGCCTACATGGTTGCATCTGGTAAATTATTGAAACATATATATAAATAAAAATATTAATTAGGCCTATACTATTAACTATAATTAGGGCTTTTATGATTGTACTTATAATATTGAAAATATTAATAATGATAAAATTAATCATAAATTATTATTATTATTATTATTATTATTATTATTATTATTATTATTATTTTTATTATTATTATCATTAACAGGTATACCGAAGCGGAATGGAAATAACCATGGCAGCGAAATTGCTCTACTGGCATTAGACCTCCTCCGCTGTATTAAGAGTGTGGGAATTCCACACAAGCCGGGTTATTCGATGACGATACGTATTGGCATACACACAGGTAAATTATTTAAGACTAGTTATTGTGTATGTGAAATGTATTAGTAAGATATGATGTTATATTCTTTATAGAATAATATGTTATATATATATTATATTATCTCCTCAATCAAGGTGCAGTTGTTGCTGGAATCGTCGGCTCCAAGATGCCGCGCTATTGTTTGTTCGGCGAAACTGTCAACTTGGCGTCCCGAATGGAATCCAGTGGTCTCCGTAAGTCTTACGGTGAAAAAAGTGTTTAAACAAATTCCCAATAGTCAAAAGTCATTAGAAAAAAAAAAAAAAAAAAAAAAAAAAAAACTCACTTGACCGTTTAAAAAAAAAAAAAAAAAAAAAAAAAAAAAAACATCGGTGAAGGTGCCGTAAGAAACTTGCAAGTAGGCTAATGATTACGTTAAAGCGCAGCAAAATATAAAATGAGTCTCAATGAAGTGAACCAGGACATTGTAAACATTGATATGTTCCGCTCATGGAAAAAAAAACAGCGCATTAGGCTGGCTTTCTTAGAACTTTCAAAGGTTTTGGGGCATACGGAAGTGACACAACAATTGAGTAGATAATAAAGTTAATGATTGAGTATCTATTTAATTTTATTTATTTCATAATTTCACATTTTCCCCATTTATTTTATAGCGAATCGTATTCAGATAAGTGAGACGACTCACAAAATACTTTCGGACATCGGTGGCTTTCTGATGAATAAGAGAGGAGAGGTTTTGATCAAGGTATGTGTATTATTTATACCTATGTTTCAACGAACTAGCTGTAGCAATTACATTATAGTATCTTTTGCATTCGATTATTTTTACACGTTTACAATGTGAGCACAATACGAGTAGGCATAATCCTACGAAATGACATACAGTTATGATTTGCTTTCTAAACGTTAGACTTAGTTGTGGACCGAAAAACTCGGTAATTATAGTACCTGTATTCAATTCGTAGGGACGTGGAATTGTTTTGACCTACTGGCTCCTTGAAGACATAAGTGCAGTCATTCCTAGTCAATCGATGCCTGCTCCATCACAGGTGTTTAACTTCAAGCTGCCTGGACAGTGCAATATATAGTTCATTATACACCTCCACAAGTACAACCGTACAAAAAAAAAAAACAAAAACAAAAACAAAAACAAAAACAAAACAATCTCTTCAACCTTTCGAAGACAGAATATGAGAATATAGATAGATATAACGTCATTATTTTGTGCTTATCATCCACGCCAAAGCTTGGTTTTCGTAATTCGTTATACACTATCACCGACAAATTGGTCTGTCGAATCGAGGAGTCATAATGGTAAGAATGCTGTAAAAACACTGTAGCGACAGCATAGTAGTTTTACGGAAACCATGCTTAAATATATGTTCGATTTATCGCTATTTAAATCTATAAAATGTGTATACTAGTAAAGAATACTTCTATTGTATTTCGATGTGATTGAAGTGATATTATTTCATACCTGTCGTGTTATCGTATACCACTATACCTTATCACTTACTGTGGATACATCTCATGTATGTCATACTGCAACATTCAGTAACTTGTGGGATGCTACTGTAGTTTAATATGAGGACATACAAAGTGAAAATATGTCAGTCTGTATTACCTTGATTGGTATAATGTAAGCTTTATATATTGTCTGGTATCTTTTGTTAAATTGGGAATGTAAACTATGTTGCGTGACACATTTAAGTAGGATAATAAATATAACAATCCAATTTAAGGATTGTGTCTCATAGACACAAACATTGCAGTACCAGTGGTATGCCTACTGTGAGACTACAAACAGCTTTTTGAATCGCTTAGGAAGTGTGTCTTTGAAGTCGGTTGCAAAACAATGAAAGTTGTTGTTTATCTTAATGACAAAACAGCTACTGTATTTGTAATACATGCTAATTTCGTTAAAATTTGTCTGAAATAATGTTACTGTAATAATAATAATAATAATAATAATAATGAACTACAGCGAGTGTAAGTGTTTGAAAGAGTTTTTATTATCGATTTCGCCTCTGAATCAGTATTTTATTTTCTTTTATTATTATAACAATAATGGTAGGAACACAAGCTAAAGAACGTCTATGGTAGGCCTAGGCCTCCACCAAATCATATATATTTTCATGTTTATATCATATCATAAAAGAAATGCATTGAAGATGATAAAGGTCATTCTCAAGTATACATTAATTTGAAAATACAAACCAGTCATAAGTTAAAGATGTTGCAGAATTTTTTTATAGGAAATATTTCTTAAGTTGTTTATGATTATTACATCTTTAGTCTAAACCTGCAACCAGTTTCCCCGAAGTGTATACAGTAGTATCCATACACTGGGTGCACCAAATAAAATAAATTACATTAGAGGCGTTGCAAGTAAGGGATGGTGGGTGTATGGTTAAGTTAGAATGGTGGATGTTGATAGTGTCATGGGTAATGATAAGATTGCAAATTTGGCACCATGAATTGCCACAAGGGCGATTAGCAAATTCAGGAGTGATAGTGGCCAAAATCGTCACCCGGGATTTTCGTCTTCTCTCTGACTGCAATTATTCAATTCAGAAGCACTTAAATCACGACTTTTCAAAGCATACTAACAACCTCATAACCTTAATTCACTACTCATTTCATCTAAACTCCCCACTGTCACTGTTTTCTGTTATCGGGATTAGTGAAACAGGAGGTGGTGTGCAGTGGAACATTTTATCCAAGATAATTTTGATGTCACTATAACTTAATAAGACACGATTGAAACAGAAATGACGATCATATTGAATCATTATTTATTGAAAGTAATGTAAATAGGAAACCTACCGTTGTTGGAGTAATTTTTAGACCACATAACAAATCCATAGCTAACTTCAATCGAACGATTGATGAGTTATTGTCTAAAATTAATTTCAAAAAGAAAATGTGTCACATTATGGGTGATCTTAATATCGACCTTTTACAAACTGATACGTCCCTCACACCTACCAATGTACTTTTAGAAACCAAACTTTCACACTCATTTTATCCCTTAATTTCTAAACCTTCGTATAACTATCATTCTGCTTGATAAAATTTTTACTAATCTAATTCAACCTAACATCAATTTCTAAAAATTCTACCCTTGATAAAAATCTTACGGATTGTATAATAAATTATTGTACAAATTCATTTTATATTTCACCAGTTGTTGATCAAGAAGTTTTTAATATTATAGTTTTAAATTATCAAATAGCATTGGTCACGATCGCATTCCTTCAAAAAGAGTTAAGTTTGTGGGAAATTTAATATGCACACCTTTGCCCCATATTTTTAATTTATCTATTTTACAAGGAATTGTTCCAGATTATATGAACATTGCTAAAATTGTACCGATCTTTAAAAAGGTTAAAAACACTGACATTTCAAATTACAAAATTTCCATCATCCGGCCCATTTTTCCAAAAATACTTAAAAAATATGCATAATCGACTCTATAATTTTCTTGAAAACTTTGACCTATTAACACAATATCAGTATGGTTTTTGAAATAAACATACCGTAAATGGTCAAATAAGCGCCGCGGCGCTTATAACATTTTTGGAGGCTTCAGTGCGGCACTTATTCGAGTGCGGCGCGCATTATTTTTTTCCCATACAGTTCCGGCAGAAATTATAGAGGGCACTATTTAAGGTCATTTAGGTGAACAGATAACATAAAACTAAACTGATTCATCCATGGTTAGGGTAGGCCAAAATCCCTTGGGTAGTCGGTCGAGAAGAAGTGTATACAGTCGATACAGAGTGAACTACCGTAATTGACTATTACTGTAATTACAATATCCCTATGCCTAGGCAGTGTTTACGTACAACATATGGTCTTTGAAAGTAGAAAGGCAGCGTTGAATTTCTGGTCGATTATTCTAGTAGTGTAAAGTAGCAATAATTAACTGCGGTACTACTGATTCTAAAGGATAAACGTTTAGAAATGCTCGGACACACAGGTACAATTCTATGTATTGTTTTAATGTTAATTTCTTACCAACATTTCGTTCATATTTAATATGGATAAAGGCATACCGGTACCGTATGATTATATAGCAAGCAGGTACAGTATATTATAAACACTAGATATTCTATACACATGATATGACGTACTGTTTGTGTCTACCCAATTAAATATAGTATAGCTTTATATTTTAAACGATCAAAATCAGACGGAAGTAAAATTACCTTTCACTGATTTCAGAGGGTTCTACAAAAATCCTTAAATGTTACCAACCAATGAATCATGCAAATGAATACAGAAACGCTCAGTCTGTAAACACTGTAGGCAGGGATTTTTTTTTCTCATAAAAAAACAAAAAAACTTTTAATTATAAAATTGTAAGTCAACGTGTTCGAATTACTAGTAATTTGTCGAGAATTTCTAAACGTCCTTCAGAATCAGTGACTACTAATAGGGAGCATACAATTGCTACAACATACACGTCATAAACCTATCTGTAGGCCTAGGCCAACTCAAATACGGTACCGTTGTTTATACTTTCGAAGGCCATGCTGTAGGCCTACATAGAATGTGTCTAATCTAGAACTACAATTTTGAAACTGTCTTGACCTGGGAACAGTGACTGTTCCCTGGTCTTGACTACCAAGGCTTGTTTTGAGAAATTTTGGCCAAGTGACTCCATACAGCCGCAAAACTCGATACACCACTGCCCAGGGTTGCTTGTCACATATAGTCGACAGTCTTCACGGCCAGACACACGCCATCTCACGGCCAAATTCGGCCAAACTTTTTTTCGATATCGGCCAAAATTCGGCCAGATTTTAATCCGATTAGAAGACAAAAGTGGATACATAATTACACGAAAATAAGTGGTCATTCGTTAGAAATTTAAGAAATTCAAATTATATACACAGAACAATGTTAAACTTTCACTGTTTTTCATCTTTTAATTATCACCATAAAATACATGCCCAGCTACATCATTATAAATAGCCTATGTTCTTTAGTTAGTTGCTGGCATGTAGGCCAATTCAGGGGCGAATCCACAGATGTCCAAAAGTGGGAGGGGCCGGGGCCGAAAAAGATAACACCGTCTTGGAGAAATGTTTGCTTTCTAGACGCCCGAAAATAACCTCTGATGCGTTTGGGCGATCAATTTTTCTTTATTTTTCTTTTCACCCCCCACCCCCCAAATCCGCCTCTGCTTTTTAAAATCACATTATTAAGATTGATCTAAATTTGATTTAAATGTATTACATATTAAGGTACATTGTAGTCGATCTATAGCATAGTTACCAACTGTCTCGCATTTCAAAATGATTTTGGATGAAACACACATTTTGCAGAAACACATGCGTGATCCATAATTTGTCACGCATTTAGCACAAATCTATGCGTGATAACGAATTATCACGAATTCAGGCTACAAGTACCAGTACCAGTAATTGAGTCATTAGAGAGTACTTAATATTTATGTGAATATTTGTTTCACTGACGCGTTACTAAAAATTTACCAGTGAAATGTTTAGGTCAACATAGTTCGGGTGCTCAATTACATGGAAACTAAAAATATTTTTGCTTATGTCACCGTTATTGTCAAGACACACTCCCTGAAATCGTTTTAAAACAGTTTTAATGCTCAGATCGTCGGAGCGCCTGGGGCCATGCCACCTCCACCCCAGCTGGGGTATACAACCTAACTCTAGAGTAACTTCGAAGAAGTCTCTGGCACAACGCTTGCTTGAAATTGGAGGTGCCATCGGACCCGAATGATCATCGAGTTCTACGTAAAGAACACTGCAGCACTTAGGCCTACAATTCAATTGGGCAATAATAAATTAATTAAAGTACAGTATTTAATTTATATTCAAAATTGATTCCAAAGAGATAGAACCTCCACTAGGATGGAACATATGCAAACACACACAATATATGGTAAAAACTTTTGAACTGTCTTCATAAAGCTTAAACGAGGATAAACTTCATATAAAATAATAATATTTCATCCGAACAATTTAAATTATTAAATGTAACTGTTATCTTTTAAATAAACTCTCTTACGTCCAATCGGCTAAAAGGGTCCGGATATAACAGGCCTAGATTAAGCGTTTAGTGCAAGTACAAACAAAGGTACATGATTAGAATCAAATATAGAATTTAAGCTAACAAAAACAACATATCCAAAACATGTCTACGTTATATTAGGCCTACTGTATATTGAAAAAAAATGTAAACTTTTTAAAAATTCAGCCAAATATATTTTGGCCGTGAATTTTCAAACGTTACGGCCAGGCAAATTTTTATACGGCCAGATTTGAGGGATCTGGCCGTCAAAAAGGCCAAATGGCAACCCTGCCACTGCCTCTGTTTCGCGAATCGCGAGTGGGGAGTTTGTAGACATGCATATTCATGCTTCAGTTCTCTCAACTGACCTAAAATAGCACCCTCTGTAATTTCTGCCGCAACTCTATGGGGAAAAAAAATAATGCGAGCGGCGCTTATTCGAAAGCGGAGCTTATAAAAAAGTATTTGCGTGGCGCTTTATATGCCCTTTCTAATGCTACTTAAGTCACGATTCCTTTCCGTATCGGTAGACCTATCATAGGTCCTAGTCATCGTAAATAAATGCTTGTTTCATTGTGGTATTTATTCATTTTAACACTGTATAGATAGATAAAACACTGTTTCTCAAAGTGTTTCATTACACACAGGGTAATATACCCTCGATTAAGCGCCGCGGCGCTTAGCGAAAATAATCTTATTAAAGAGCGGCGCTTATTTGAACATTTACGGTACAATAGAACACGCCGTATAGTCCAGTCCGAAATGTAGCAATATCAGAGGTTGCATTTTTTTTT
>NW_022691310.1:315642-325576 GCF_011630105.1 Anneissia japonica
TCTGTTGCTGGATTACCGTACGCCAGTGATTGCGCGATAATACTGGCGTTCGCTACGCCGCGCACAAGTTCACACCACTCGATTAACGTTACGCTAGCGTAAGTCGTTGTGTCTGAACATAGCCATATATGCATAACAGAAAACAATACACACATATTTATTTAAATTTATTCAAAATGTGTTCCTCAAGGGTCAGTACTTGGACCATTATTATTTTTTATTTTTGTTAATGATTTACACAATGCTTACAACAAACTGAACATTATACCCTTCGCTGATGATACCACTCTATTACTCTGGCTCTAACACCATGAATTTATTTAGTACAGTAAATTATGAAATTAAAGAAATAGCAAACTGGTTAACCATAAATTTTAATAAAACTAATTATATTCTGTATAGACCATATCAATGTACTTGTGATCTTCGTAATGCTGTAATTAATATTGTTGATAATATTATTGAGAATAAGCCTAATACATTATTGCCCCATCGCTTTTGATCAAGATTGATGTAAAGCATAACAATGCTACATGCGGCCTTATATAAATCAAGTATACCATACCAGAAACCATACCGCTAATTAACATAAGCTGTAATTATTTGAAAAATCAGCCTATCACTGGTACGAACTGCGCGTAGCAAAATGATGGTAATATGTTGTTATGGAAACAAAGAGTACGTCTTCCAGCACTAGAGTGATTTCACTTTTATAGCGCTTCATGTGGCGTAAGGAAGTTTATAATCCATGAAACAGCCACCGTAATGGAGCCGAGCTTGTAAGTAACCATCCCACTATAAAATGTGGTTTATTGTTCTAATCTTTCATTTCCTATTGCTATTTAACTAACACTAACTGTTCTTGTTAGTTCAGAATAGATATTACTGGTGGACACCATTTTGAAAAAAAAAATTATAATCTTAATAGCCTATTATGCAATTCTCGTTTAATAATCAAATCCCACCCTGTACTTATGGATCTATAAAATAAAATTTTAAGTAATATTTCACAATTTTTAAATTTATATTTGGTATAATATTGTGTTCATTAAGTTTCATTAATACATAGGCATACGTCGTTTTTTTTTTACATTATTGTAAAGTCATATAGTAAAACTGCTTAAATAAAGTTTATATCGTTTGTCTAATCGTACTTGGCTGCATACAATTTATTCATTTTTATATTTTGTAGTCATAATAATTTACTACAAGCATTATATTTTAATAATACGTTATATGTCCAATGATCTCTACAGCCAGCAACCACCAACCAGCAAACGCGTCAAAAGGAAAGACAAGGATGGCAAGAGTACCACTTCAAGTGTTGCATCGATAAGTCCGGTAAAACTCTTCATAAGTGTTAAACATTAATTTACTTATCATGGTTGGAATGTGTGTAAGATTTTAAACTATAGATGAGCGAATCTTATAATTTTGAATCTTTAACATTAATTGCATATTTCTTTTGGTATTTCTTGTTACTTGTTTCTTTTATATCACTCTTACTTACGACTACAAAGTGCTAATTTTTCCCCACTATTGTATACACGTAGAGGTTCCTATAGTTGTCTCAGTTTCCTCTCGAGCGAAGTTGCCACGAGCTAATACCAAAACGTAAAAACAAATTAAATCATTAGTAATTAACATAAAAATATTAATAAATAAACCCAATACAATAGGTCAAAAACACACCGACTTAACGTCGTTATTTATTTTATAGGCGACAGATACTACCCGAGGAGCAGTAAAGAATAAATGTAACGGCATCTGCACTGGTGCATCCTCTTTGGCTCCGAGTGGCAAGAAACAGCAAATGGTCAAGATGATGACCCTCATTCTGTTGCCCATATTTGCCCTAGTAGCTTTGGCCATTTCTGATCTCATAACAACTGTGAGTCGCAGTATTAACGCAACTGAAACGCGTCGGAATGTTCGTTTAAGCCAACAGGTAACATAATGTAACAACATTACCGTACATTTAAGATGCAAAATTTTCACTTGGTGGTGTTGAAATATAAAGCTTCATCATTAAATTAAATTGTGACTTCATGTAGAGTATCAGGTTTATCCTTATAATAAATTAATGGAAAAAAAACGTTAACTATACTGTACGGCTTATTTACATTATTCATAGAATTTTACCGGTTAAATCCAAATCTTAATTTCATTCGTTTGGGTTATAAGTTATTCTTTGCGTGATTAAAACTCTGGTGGCACATGTTAAAACACAGTTAATCTCTACAGACAAACTTGCGGTATCTAATATAATTATTGACGTATACAGAATATTAAGATTCTTGTTTGCCCTTTTGTTTCACAGGTTGGATCTCTTATCCATAGTTTGCAGCGAGAGCGTGATATGACCGCGCTCTACATTAGCTCACTGCTAGAAGAGAACGGACCAGAACGGAAGACCTTTCTCATCGATACCTACCCAATGACAGACGAGGTTATAGAAAGTCTTAATGACTGGCCAATGAAAGAAACAAGGGCATACAAAAAATTCAAAAACAAGCAAACCTTTATGAACTTTCTCATTAAATATCGTTTAACACTGGACAACCAAAACACAACCATCTACCAGGTAATCCACTTCTACACAGACGCAATACAGATCTTCGTTGACTGGTTCAACGAAAGTGTCGGAAAATCTGGCGGACAAGGTGTCTGGGAAACATTGGTTGCCTATCAGCTATTAATTGTTGGTATGGAGCAAATTGGTATTGAACGAACATTGGGTGCGGTATTTTTTACTCAAGGCGGGTTTCAGCAAGACGATTACCTTTGGTATATGAAGAAACTACAAGTCGGTGAGAGTAATATAAAGTCATCTAAAAAATACTCATCTCTAGTCAGCTCCATGTTAACAGAAAGAGTTTCTCAGGTCAAGTATGATTTTCAGACCACAATTTCGAAAATGAGAAAAGAAATATCTCAGAATAACATTAACAGACTTCCATCATGGCAAGAGGGGACCTGGTGGTTTGACAACATGACCATATACATCGATACCTTACATGAAATCCAGAGTCGGATGGCAGTGATTATTCTTTCCAGACTCGACGAGGCAATGAAGGCCGATACAGCTGGTTTATCGACTGGTATCAGTATCATGGTGGTCGTCATCATCATAGGATTAGTAATATTTAAAGCAGTTGAATCTTTGACATCATCGATCCAAGATTACACTCTCGTACTTGCTGACCAAACAAAAAAACTAAAAACTGAAAAGGAACGTACAGATACGCTGTTGTACCAAATGCTTCCGAAGTCAGTGGCAGAAAATTTGAAACGTCATCAGCATGTTAAAGCTGAGTCTTACTGCTCGGCGACAATCATGTTCTCAGATATTGTTGAATTCACTCGAATATGTTCTAAAAGCACTCCTTTTCAAGTTGTCGATATGTTGAATAATGTTTACACGATTTTTGACAAATATATTGACAGATATGATGTTTACAAAGTTGAGACAATAGGTGATGCCTACATGGTTGCATCGGGTAAGCAAAGCTTATGATAACATTAATGATAATAATAATAAATAGGATTTAATATAATATATAAATATAAGTTAAAATAAATATATTTTAATAATTACAATAGTTTATAAATTTAAAATTATATTGTTCAATAGCCACACGTAAGGATGAACTGAAATAATTATAGTGATGATTTAATCTACAAAGTGGTGAAATAGAGATGAAAAATTATAATATACATAACATAATGAGTAATGATAGGCCTAACCATTAATAGAAAATATTTGTTTTTATTAACAGGCATACCGAAACGAAATGGAAATAAACACGGTAGCGAAATCGCTCTTCTTGCATTAGACCTTATACATTGTATTAAAGGTGTTGGTATCCCACATAAACCAGGTTACTCTATGACGATACGAATCGGTATACACACAGGTAGGTAATCAAAACACACGTTTGCAATTTGAAGGTTTATCTTTCATCTCATAATAGAGTTTTCGAGTTGACCGACGATGTGAATGTAGAACGGATTCACTCATCCGTGACCGTCTATCGCTCTCTGCACGACGTAAATTTGGGCCAACTGCATTCGTTAGCTGTATTCTGATTATTGTGTTAAATTTTTAAAATAAATAAAAATTGTGTAAATTACAATAAAAATTGTATCGTAGATAATATACTGTATGTATTTTATGTAACATTGAGCTAACAAAAATGTATTGAATGTTGCCAATTGATTTAATGGTTTCATTAGGCATAGGCCTAGCTAAGCTGAATTTTTATACATGTAAAAATAATGCGGTATTAATGTGTTAATTATTTTAACGAAGGTGCTGTTGTTGCCGGAATTGTCGGTTCCAAGATGCCTCGTTACTGTTTGTTCGGTGAAACCGTCAACATGGCTTCCCGGATGGAATCAACTGGACTCCGTATGTATTTATATATCATGATCAAAATTTAATATAGGTCTATTAAAAAATATATATATTTGGAAAACCGTAACTGTAGATAAGAAACATTTAATTTGGTTACCCTTTTTAAAACGCCCGTTTTAACGGTCTATTTACTTTCATAGCAAATCGTATTCAGATAAGTGAAACAACTCACAACATTCTGTCGAACATTGGCGGTTTTTTAATGAATACGAGAGGAGAAATTTTTATAAAGGTAGGTGGATTGGCGTTAAAGGTAGGATTTGTAATCCCTACGCACGAGTAATGCGCCAATGTGAGGGAACTACAATAATTATCTCTTCGGTAAAATTGGTGCTGTAACATTGATTTTCCTCAAAGACAAATGGGCCATCTGATTAACACAAGATAATAAATACATTTGAATTTAAAACCATATAATAACAAATTCTCATATAAGCCCCACATTAATTTATAATATTTACAGGTAGTATATTTCATACCAAATGATATATTTACAGGTAGTACATGTTCCATAAAAAATGATCTAGTTTTCATTAAAAAAAAAAACACCAAATAACAGCATCAATTTAGACAAAATAATAATAATAAAAAAAGAAAAGCAAGATTGAGATTTTAACCCCATACGTTCGATCATCTTTACACACAAAACATGCATCTTTACCGCTCGGCTAAATTTCACCTGCCTATAGCTATACAGTAATATTATACCTCTGCAATACCACAACAGGCCGATACAAAGAAATGGCGCGACAGTTTTTATTCTCAGATTATCTATTATTTGTGCATCTTATAATTTTTCCCCCATATTTCATTATATATAAAGATATTTTTTTTAAATTAGGACAGCAGCTAAAAAAAATCTGCGTAGTCGAAGTTTTAACTACGACTAAATCAAGTCCTAGTTGTAGTTCAGCTGAAGACGGCTGGCAAGCAACGACTATCAAACTAACCAATGAAAAGAGCTAATTTAAATAGCAGACGAAATTTTAGAGATCCGGTAAGGCGGAAGAATATTAAACTGCCGTCCGTTTTTCAAAAACAAATTTCCTCATAATTCATAATAGACCATTATTCGCCTAAACTATATTATATAATAATAACTATATTAGTCGTTAACATCTAACGATAGAGAATTTCCTGTCACTGAAAATTTGCTTTCTTTAGAGAACTATTATAGTTGAGGTCGAGCGAGGGCGGCCCCATCTTTGTTGTTGTTACGGTGAATCTACGTGACCGCAACGCGACAGGATTTCGTGCAAATGAGGAACTGTTGCATGTGGCTAGCAAAACATGCTAATTTCGCCTTTTGGAAGCTAAACGTAATGTCCCTTTCCTTGAACACAGTGGAGATACATCAGACCTACTTATACAATCGTTTTTATTCATTTCACTTTATCGTAAGTTACAAAAAGCACGTTTTCATTGGGGTAAATATTTCAAGTCGGCGATTTAGCCTGACCCTAGGCTGACTAAAAAAATCGGCCTGTGGAGGTATAATTTTAGGCGAGGTTCGCGTCATTTAGTCGTAGTGCTAGTCGAAGTTCGTTTTAAGAATACGAAATGACGTAATTTTTAAGTTTTAGCTCGAACTGTGGCTAAAGTTCGTTTTAAGAATACCGGGGTCAGTCGAACGATGTGTTCGAGTTGGCTCTGTCAGTTGCGACAAAACTATATAAATAAATAACGTTCTAAAATCTACATCCTACTTCTGATGAGCACCAAATCGGGGAAGACCGAGATACATGTATTATTGTCAATGTGTGTAAGTTTGAAGTTAAACGATCCAGTAGTTTTTGAGCTATGCTCCCGGAAGGACAAACACAAACGTCACAAACAGACAGAGAGCCCGACAGACGGAGCTCATTGTAATACCCTCACCCTACTTCGTGGGGCGAGGGTAATAACAATTACAGAACGAAAGGAAATATATTACGTCTTCTCATATAAGCTAAATAAAGATATTTTTATAAATTATGTAAAATATTACAATCATTTGATGACAATAATCGATAGAACTTAAACATTTTTTGGGTTTATATAAAAGAAAGACGAATTACGTTTTTCCTAATGTCATTATAACGTAAACATACTAAGTTAAATGCAATTCGTCTCCCTGCATTGGTCTGAGCATAATTTACATATTCTACTGTTTTTGCTGACTTTATTCCATCTGCCTTTCTCTTCTAAATCTAGAATACAAATTCGAACATATGTCTATAATCAAATCTGTCTATAAATAATAAATAATTTTCTAATTTAAACTCATTTTTTAAAGGATTTAAAATGATTTAATCTAGAATATGTTTATATGTTTGGACTTTTTCTTTTATTGTAATGTTGTCTTTCTATATCAATGAGTTTCAGTCTTAGCTAAGAAATAAAAGAATCAGAATCAACTCCATGTTGTAAAAACCAGACATAAATAAAACCAATAGACTTTTCCGGAGTGTCAATCAAACTTAACAACTGACTAATCAGAACAGCGCTAGGAATACGCGCACCTCTTACAAACACACGTGTTGTCCAAAAACGCACGTGTTCGCGTATGTTTTAACACTGCCGTCTTGTGGGACCTTAGCAACAATATCCAAGGGGCGGAGCTTAGCGGAAAGGTCCATTGAACATAGAATTTTTCTTAACATAATATAACCAATAGGCCTATAATTCATTTCGTTCGACTTTTCTAAATTGAAAAAGATAACATTCATAAATATAACGATCATGTTCATTTCACTTAAGCGTAAACAATAACCAAACACATTAATTAAACATGTAACGTAAAGGGAAAATTGTCCTATATCTCCTGTTGCAGTCATAGCTGGTGCATTTGTGCTTAATCCTAACACAATTTTACATGCCCCATAATTCACTTTCATATGTCAATATTGGTAGAATTTTTACATCAAACATATGATTTCATATATTGGCTGGTACGTAACTAAAATGTCTATTGACAAAAGCTTTTAAAACTGCATTAGCATGATTACAATTTGTTTCTCTATCACTTTTCGTTGTCCGGTTGAACTAAATACAACTCCCAGATATTCAAAGGAATTAACAATTTGATGGGTTCTATATTATAATGCCATCTTTCAAATCGCTGTAATTTGCCACCTCTTTTAAACACTATGATTTTGGTTTTATCGCTATTTATTGTTGTTAAATTCCAAGTTTCACAAAAATCAAAAAGTTTATTTTATTAAGATTGTTGTAATCCATAAATTGTATCATTAACTAGAATTAAATCGTCGACATAATTTAAATGATTAAATAATGCATTGCGTAGACCTAATTTATTTTTTTTCTCTATTTTCAGATTTAAAATTTCACTTAAGTCATTAATGAAAATATTGAATAATAGATAGTGATAATAAGGAGGAACCTTGTTGTACACAAATTTACACTGGAACGAAAGCCCTATGTTATCACCAATTACTGTTTCTAGAATAAAGATGTTATCCGTAGTGCGATATCCTTTGCGAAAACCGACTTGTTTTTAGTTTAATACATTAAAGTTTTCTACCCATTCAGTTAATATTGAGTTAAGTATAGAGAAACATTTTACTTCAATCGGAACCAGTGATGCTCCTCCATAGTTATTTAGATTTCACGATTATTACCTTTTTGTTTATTGGTACAATTAAACTTATTGCCCATTACCATTGTGAAAGCTCGTATTTAGTAAACATTTAATATTATTTAAAAAAAAACACAAACCAGTCGATTCCAGGAGCTTTATTTAAGTTTTGAATTTAATTGCATTTTTTATTTCATCAAATGTAAAATCTTAAATTGTGTAATCACGATTATCGTAATAGGCCTATCTTCTTTATTCACCTCATTTAACGGGATTCGTTGAATGACTGTGTCTTCTGGTTAAAATAAATCATTAAAATGGTTAGTCAATCTGTTAAAAGAATTTTTAAAAAAGTGTATTGGTTCTTTTAATTTACTCCAAAATGATTTAATATCTTTTTCGGCAACTATATCAGTGTGTTTTTATTTAAATATAGGCCTAATGCTTCCTTTCTTCATATTTCTATTCATTTGAATGCATGCTTTCATGAGATCTTCTACATTTATTTAGACAAGTTTTAACGTATTGTTTATATCTTAAGCATTCCTCATCACACCAGCTATTACGAGAATATGCAAATTCATGCCTCGTTTATTTTGCACCGGTTTACACATACCTACACACATATATTGAATAGTTTTACTAATGTAGTGAACTGCGTCGTCAATATTATTTATGTTTGTGTTTCCATCTTGCGTTAAAACTTGGCAATTGACTGTATTTTCTGACCCAGTATACTTATTTTACTCTATGAGTATAGTTTCAGAATTGGCGTTATCATTTTCTCTATTAAATTTAGCATACATTAAACCATATGTAAACGGCATATGATCTGATTCAATACGGTTGTCTATGTTAATTGATGAATGTATAAATCCAGTAAACATAATGACAATTATTTAAGTTATTTTTTTTTTTTTATCCAGGGGCGTGGAATTGTTTTGACTTATTGGCTCATTGAGAAGGAAACATTCAGCGTGAGTCAGTCGGTTTCCATACCAATGCAGTTGCTCAACTTACAGTTGCCCGGACAATGCGTTCTCTAGTTCGTCACGAACCAACACAAGTACGAACATTACCAAGAAAACAAGCATCAAGCGAAGGGGATGCTATGTGCGTAGATTAACAAAGTGGATACCATCTAAACTTACATATAAAGAATCTCTATACTGTATATATACTTATTTTGTATATGTATATTAGTTCTATCAAGACCCATTCATTGTTTCTCACAGTATTATATATATACTCCTGTTACCTTCGTCGACGCTTGAGACACTTATATATACACATATATATATATACATATACATATATATACATATACATATACATATATATATACATATACATATACATATATATACATATATATACATATACATATACATATACATATATATATATATACATATATATACATATACAGATACATATATATACATATACATATACATATACATATATATATATATATACATACACATATATATATATACACACATACATATACATATATATACACATACATATACATATATATACATATACATGTACACATATACCTATATACATATACACATATACATATACACATATACATATATATATAAACACATATACATATATATATACACATATACATATATACACACACACACATATATATATATATATATATATATAAGTTTGAAAGGCAAATGGGGAAAACCCATAAAACAGCAAACGGCCATATAATGCAAAACAATTTAAAATTAAAATTAAAACGGAACGGTAGAGAAAATCTGATCAGAATGACAAAATAAACTAAGCGTCCACTGGAAGGAATCCCAATATCTGTAGACGGTCCGTTTCGGCCTTCCAGGCCTCATCAGTGCAGCTTGGGTACAGACCCAAACGAAACGTTCGACCAGCTTAGGTAGGGCCCAAACTAGTCCCAC
>NW_022691310.1:325739-328779 GCF_011630105.1 Anneissia japonica
GTGGTAATAGATTTGCCTCAAAATTCATAGAAAAAACAAATAGACGAGATATATTTTGGGCGTAACCGCTTTTCAAGTCATATATTCCTAACATATTCACCCGATTTTCAATATATATGCATATATAGGTCTACTCTGTATCTCTATAGGCTAAGCTTTCCATGTTAAACGGTATACAGGGACAGTTATATTATAGGCCTATATCGTTGTCAACCCGAATTGATTCTCTAGATTAAGATTAAAGGTTATAATATTAAAATTGTTTCTTTTTTATTTAGCTACATATTAGTTAGGTCTATGTTTAGAAAAAATATTTACCCAAACCGAGGCAGATGAGCCTAAACATATAGACACATTGCACAATTAGTTTAACCCGTGACGTACCCACATGAAACTCTTTCTCTTTATCCTCATGTTGGGCATCTATGCGCTTTTTTAGACTTCTGCCTTTCATAGCAACCTCCTCCTTAAGGAATCTTAGTTATAGGAAAGTTTCTTCTCATAATATTGTTGTTGATGAATGAATAAGTAAGAAATAAAGTGCTCATTTTACAATTGAATATGAACTAATGTTGTGTTTTTACTGTTTTGTCTTGTGGATAGTGAACTATAACTGGTGGTTCAAATCCCTCAGCGCTTGGAGCAGTTTTCACCATTTGACTAGACTTTTTGACAAATTGACTATTAAAAATACAGTGATCACTTCCAAACTTGTATATTATATCAGCCATATTTTGAACTATTATACAAATAAGAAATTCTGTTTGCTTACTTTCCATTTATAAGTTAAAAAAAGTTACACAAGGTGCCCCGGTCTCAGCTACAGCACATCCCAAGATGCTTTCTTAATACTTCTAAAATTATGATAATAATTTATTACCACCGATACTGTTATAATGAATCATATTTACAATAAGTGGCAGAGTAAGGGAGACTTCGACGAGGGGTGACTCCAAACAAAGGATGCATTGTGAACTCAGCCACGCAATTGAATTGAGCAAATAATATTAGGCTCCCATATGTCGAAAAAGCACTCTATACCTCTACTCAAATGATTTTTCCAGTAATGTTTCCCTTCATACCTTCTTTAGATGGCAGAGAAACACATCTGCACGTACTAAGTTAATAATATTGTTGTGAGTAAACAATTAAATAATCTATAAATAATGTAGGTAATTAGCTAATGAATCTAAACAGCTGCTCCAATAATTATCAACGTAACAACAATAACATAATGTGTTGATAATCCAATAGTCGTAATGACTATCAGGCCTATTACTTGCAACATTGTGTGAATTTTCAATCATTTTAATTATTAAAATGTCTGATATTCAGACAACAAAATGATATTGTATCGTTTATAATTAACATTACTAGCAAACAGGTAACGTATTATTATTGTTATTGTAATTATTATATTATTGTTGATAGTTCACTTTCAGTTGACGTTCATGACGACAACATAATACAGTACTTTAAAATCAATTTAATACTGTACTTCTATATTATGTTGATTTTAATTGCGACAATTACGATTTATGTTTAATTACCGGTAGAGAATAAAATTATCTTGTATCGTTTTCGCACCACACCTTTAGGCTGCTATGAACAAAGAGGAAACAGTCATATTACTTATTGCTCACTACCTACCTGTTCTTATTTTATTATCACCTTTCATTTAATATTATTAGGCCAGGGCCCCCGTCGGGAAAAAAAACACAATTCGTCGAGGAGAAAAAAAATGTAGGCCTATATGTACTTTCTACATATTGGTAGTCTCTAAATTCGATTAAATAAGCCTTTGGAACCCCTAAATTGTCATATTTTTCGGGGCTTCGCCCCTGGTACGCTTTCGATAGGTTTTGAGTGACGGCCAACGACGTCCAGGCTTTTCGTCGGGGACATCGCCCCACAACCCCGGTCGGGAACGTCGGACTAACCATGTCTAACAGGGGTTGAGGTTTTCATCCTCCACCTGTGAAAACACTCCCTGGTCCACCTATTTCGAATTCCCTGACCCGCTACAGCAATTGTTAAATTCGATGTGCCACCAACTTTCTTTATTAGTTTTCAACAGCTGCCCCTCTTAAAATGGTTACCGTACGATTCCGAATATCATTAGAATATATTACTATCCTAGGCCTTTAGGAGTATGGGGTAAAAGAAGCACTTCTTCTTACGATGAATTTTCTGATAACTTTAGGGAATTCCCCTATGGCCCGGCAATTAATCTTGCACAGGGCCCTTTCGCGCCCACAGCTACGCCGCTTTGGGCGGCGTATCCGGGAACGTGGCATTAATCCATAAAAAGTCCAACTGAATAGTCTACTACAGAACATTATATGTATAATATGTGAAAAAAGATCTATATTTTCGGTGGTGTTTGAAACGATACTGTTATCGCTTAATTTCCATGAAAAAAAAAACTATTTTAATTTGGTTAACTTTTTAATAAAGTTTAATAAAATTGTAAAAAGTCTTTTTTATTCTTGCTTAAACGGGTCTAATTTGTATTAAGCTTTGCTCTTTTAGTACTCGTCACTCATATTATGTATTGTATTTCATGTGAGTGGAATAAATTGAATTGGAATTGAAGGTACCCTTTTAAGTTATTGTTTAGGAGCTGATACACAAGCCTTGGAAAGCCTTTTTACTTTATGCTGTAAAATAAAAATGCTGAATAATAATAATTTTAAATAGAAAATATTAAACTTAATTCTAAATCTATTTTGTTATATTTAAAACCGTAAGATTATAAGATCAATTAATATAGGTCTAGATCATTTAAAAAGGTCTACTTTATCTGAAGAGCGGTTCAAAATATATGATAGAAAAGTCTACAAAACGGCGTTATGGCATTATATAAACGGATTTACCTCCAGTTTGTGGTTATACGCTGCTAAGAAGCCTCTTACAAATTCATAATTACCATGCGGTAATTATTCAACAGATCCGCGAGTAGCAGAAGCCATACCTCTAATCAAGAAAAGTCGCCACAATCGTTATTATGTTGTTATGGAAACAATGTGCTGTCTTCCTT
>NW_022691310.1:328906-334569 GCF_011630105.1 Anneissia japonica
ATGTAAATCTATTTAAAATTAATAATTTATGTTTTTCATTGAAGGTAACGTTTATCTTATATTTCAGAGTTCGGTAATGCAAAATAATGGTTTTTATGGTTAATTCTCGTATCGAATCTGTTCCGTCCTTGTTATTATTATTTAAATTGTGTTTTAAATGCTAAATGTTCAATTATCAATACAGTCTGCAGCCACTAACCAACGAAACCAACGATCTCGTCAAAAGGAAGAGAAAAAACATCCTAAGTACCCCTTCAAGTGTTGGATCAATGGGCCAGGTAAAGTAGGTTTTTTTCCCTTTTTTTTTTCTAGTTAGAATGTTGATTTTTCTTATTGTTATAAAACAAATTGGAATTACTCTTTCGTTGTCCGTTTTAAAACTGCTAAACTTTACCTAATAAAGAGTAAAACCGAAGTGAGTCCTAACCACCCTTATTGAACTGTGGTATATGGTCATACGTTTAAAAAATTAAATAATAAAAACAATAAATATTATCAAATGTGATTGCCTCTTATTTTAGTTGGTCGTAAAGTATTTTATAGTAGCTTATAAACGCACTGGTCAACGCTTGATTTATGTTGAGCACTCTAAATTATAAGAAAGCAACTAATAAAACCAACATTATTATGAATAATTGATAGGCGGAAGAGTCTATTCAAGAGGCAGTGAAGCAGGAACATAATGACATGTGCACCGGCGCTTCCAGTCAGTCGTCCAGTGGCAAGAAAAAACTAATAGTTAAGATGATGATACTTATTCTGCTGCCAATATTTGCTTTAATAGCTTTGGCCATTTCAGATCTCATTACAACTGTGAGCCGCAGTATTAATGCAACTGTAACGCGTAGGAACGTTCGTTTAAGCCAACAGGTAACGTATCAACGTAATATAAATTTAGCACCAACCAGAACCATTTGGTTGTTTTTAAATTTTTTTTTCTGTTTGTTTACTGATATGGTTTTTAAAATGAAATAAGTTTAGTAGTTCTTCGACATATCTAAAATGCCATTGACAAAATTTCAATTGTGTGACTTTTAAACAATTGTTTTTCTTGCATATTGTATTTAAGGCTTATGCATGATCGCTCTTTAATTTACTAATGACACTTTAACATGTTCTGTCATTGTAAATTATTTGTCGTTGTTTTATGAAGACAAACAAGTATCCTGTCTGTTTTTTTTTTAAAGGTTGGATCTCTTATCCATAGTTTGCAGCGGGAGCGTGACATGACCGCACTCTACATTAGCTCACTACTAGAAGAGAACGGGCCAGAACGAAAGACTTTCCTGGTCGATACCTACCCTATGACAGACGAGGTTTTACAGAGTCTTGATGACTGGCCAGTAAAAGGAACCATGGCTTACAAAAAGTTCAAGAACAAGCAAACATTTATGAGTTTTCTCTTTAAGTATCGCCTGACACTAGACAATCAAGACACCACCATCTACGAGGTAATTCACTTCTACACGGACGCAATACAGATCTTTATCGACTGGTTCAACGGGAGTGTAGGGAAGTCTGGTGGGCAGGGGGTCTGGGAAACATTGGTGGCTTATCAGCTCCTGATTGTTGGTATGGAGCAAATTGGTATTGAACGAACATTAGGTGCTGTATTTTTTACTCAAGGCGGGTTTCAGCAAACGGATTACCTATGGTATATGGAGAAACTGCAAGTCGGTGAAAGTAATATAAAGTCATCTAAAAAATACTCATCTCTAGTCAGCTCTATCTTAAATGAAAGAGTTTCTCAGGTCAAGTATGATTTTCAGACAACAATTTCGAAAATGAGAAAAGAAATATCTCGGAATGATGTGAACAGACTGCCATCCTGGCAAGAAGGGACATGGTGGTTTGACAATATGACCCTCTATATCGATACCTTACATGAGATCCAGAGTAGGATGGCAGTGATCATTCTCTCCAAGCTCGACGAGGCAGTAAAGACCGACACAGCTTGTTTATTGACTGATATCAGTATCATGGTGGTAGTGGTCATAATTGGAATCGTGATTTTTAAAGCTGTTGAATCTTTGACATCATCAATCCAAGATTACACACTTATACTTGCTGACATAACCAAAGGCCTCAAAACGGAAAAGAAACATACAGATACGCTGTTGTACCAAATGCTTCCGAAATCGGTAGCAGAGAGTCTAAAACGTCATCAGCACGTTAAGGCCGAATCTTATTGTTCAGCGACGATAATGTTCTCGGATATTGTTGAATTTACTCGGATATGCTCGGAAAGCACTCCTTTCCAAGTGGTCGATATGTTGAATAATGTTTACACTATTTTTGACAACTATATCGACAAATATGATGTTTACAAAGTTGAAACTATAGGTGACGCCTACATGGTTGCATCGGGTAATTAAACATATTGATATTAATAATAATAATAACAAAAATAATAACAATAATTGTGATAATAATTGATAACATTGAAAGTCCTGGTAATAAGGCAACAAAAACCTGCGTAAGTCAACATCAATTTCGTACGTCTAAATAAAATGATAGTTATAGAAGCAATACTATCATATTTAATAGCAGTCATGGCATATCAGAATGGGATTATTGATAATAATACTAATTATAACAATGAAGATATACGTATTTCAAAAGAGAGCAGTTAGCTGGAAGCACCTTTTGTGTGCACTGAATTGTAGAGATCTTTTCTGACCGTTCAGTTTCATTGTTACTCTCTTTGTGACCATTTTTCGTGTGAGACGTATTGTCCAATGAAAATTACCCAAAAATATAAAATTCAAATTTGAATTTAACTTGCTGCATTTGAAGTAACATAAAATTTATCAATTTGAACATAGAAATTAGTGTATTAAAAAAAAGTTTACCAATATTTTTACAGTGCAAAAAAGAGAAATGATAAAAACACTTCAAGTCACTGAAAGTGTTATTATCATCATTATCTAGTATCAAAATCATGGTAAATATTTTTTTTAATTCAATAATTCCTATGCGCCAGTTATATGTTACTGCAAGATGAGCAAGCTAATTTCAAAATTATTATTATTTTTTTAGGGGACAATACATCTTTTTAGCTTTTCGTCTAGTATACAACATATGGCACATGTGTACATTAAAGAAAGTAGTGCACTAAATTAGAAATTTGAAAGGCATTTTCTCGTGGTGTGTTCGGCCCTGTTTGTCACCAGAAGGACCCCACTGGAAATAAGTCTTAGGTTTGTTCTATTCTAAAAAATCCAAACCCATTTTTAATAATTAATAAGATAATGATAATAATTATTATTCATAATAATAATGATATAAGTAGTAGTATTATGAATTTAAAAAAAATCAATTATAATTAATATCAACAGGCATACCAAAGCGGAATGGAAATAAACATGGCAGTGAAATCGCTCTTCTGGCATTAGACCTTACACATTGTATTAAAGGTGTTGGCATCCCACACAAACCGGGTTACTCTATGACGATACGAGTTGGTATACACACAGGTAATTGATAATCAACATATTTGAAAGTTCGAAACTTGTTCTCTTGTGAGCTTAGTATTATAATAATAATAACATAATGCGTTTTAATGGTAAATACAGGTTCGCCTTATTCGTAAGTTATAAATAAAAATAAGACTTCAAATTGTCAGAAAGTTGCTTTCATGGAGTTCCATCTCAAAATATACAAATAGCCTAAAGACCAGATGAAAAAAAAAATTTAAAGTTATTCAATATGTCTCATTTCATTTGTGTGCATGAATGCTTATTGGCAACGAAAATCGTTAATCCTATATTCTATCCGAGCATATAACAACTACGATTTGTTTTAATACACTATTAATTTCATGATTTTCCATTATGCTACATTGAGGTAAAAGAGGTATTTTCCGAAGCAAAATGGGCTAAAAAAATAATAAAAATCATCAACTTGAAAATATAAATCAATGTATTTAAAAAACGTTTATCCATATTTACAGCAAAAATTGATACACACAATTCCAGTCACTGGAAGCGTTTTATTATTTTTATTATCATTATCCGGTATAAAAATCAGGGTACATATTTTCTAAATTCAGTTTGAATTTTTATGTTTAAGTCAATAATTTGTATGGTACTGTAAAATGAGCAAGTTAATTTCAAAATACATTTTTAAAGATTTTTTTGTCATTATTAGAGGACGATACATCTTAAAGATATAAGTTATTATTCATCTTGCAATATATTATTGTTCAACCAAGGTGCAGTTGTTGCTGGAATTGTCGGCTCGAAGATGCCACGCTATTGTTTATTCGGTGAAACCGTCAACATGGCTTCCCGGATGGAATCAACTGGACTCCGTAAGTACTATTTAGATTAATAATAAAAGAAAATTATCCAAAAATAAAATTGTATTTCTGAAAATTGTAAGACAATAATAATAATAATAATAATAATAATAATTATTATTATTATTATTATCACTAAAATTATAACCTTAGGATAGAAATATTGGGTTCGTATACAGCTTTCTTTCTTTAAAAAAAATATATATGTTCAACTCAGCTCTGGTAATGTGAATGTTTATTACATTTTTAGACTTGTATAAGCGAATTCCTGGTTGGATCTGCACATTCTCGTATCCAAGGTCAATCGAGGTCAATCGACATAAACCTATGTTGTGTGTACGGTGCTTATGTCAAATGACCTTGATACGAGCATGGACGGTTCTAATGACTTGGCTTATTTATGTAATGTATATATCGTTTTTTTTTTTTTTTTTTCTATCTATTATTTTTGCCGATTCTTGAAATTTCTAAAGCTGTATGCCGTTGGGAATCTATATAGTTTAGGCTACTTTTGAGTTTTTTTTCTAATTGAAAGCATGAATTGTGTGATAAAATATCAATGATTGAGGTATTTAGATTCTTTATTTTTACTTATTTTTTGGATAGCAAATCGTATTCAGATAAGCGAAACGGCTCACGCAATTCTATCGAAAATAGGCGGCTTTCTAATGAATACGAGAGGGGAGATTCATATCAAGGTAGGTGAATTGGATATTCGCATATCACAATTATTTACATCTAAATATACCAAAGTATGAAAAATTAAATTAAATAAATTGCATTTAGCCGTTTATGGATGTTGAAAAGACGTAAACTTCACCTGTTTTTCATAAATACAGCCTTTAGCAACCATGGTAAAAGCCTTATTTTGAACTCGAATAAGAAAAATTGAGGGCCAACGCCAATGAAAAAAGAACCCACATTCAATCAGATTTTTACATTTTTGTCAAACGATAACATGCAATAATAATAATAATATAATAATAATAATAATAATAATAATAATAATAATAATAATCATAATAATAATATAAAAATAATACATAATAACAATGATTTAATGGAAGTTATTGTTCTTATTTAATCTTAGGGACGAGGAATAGTTTTAACTTATTGGCTGATTAAGAAGGAAGCACCACGTAGCGTGAATCAACCGGGTTCCAATCAAAACTTTCAGCTACCCGGACAATGTATTCTATAGTCTCACCACTAGTATGCACACTACGAATGATGATAAGTACCAAGTGGCTAAAATATATGTATATATATATATATATATATATATATAATATATATAGACAAATATATATATATATATAGACAAATATATATATATATATATATATATATATATATATATATA
>NW_022691310.1:334583-392991 GCF_011630105.1 Anneissia japonica
ATATCCAATGAATAAAGTATGAAGTTAGAATGGCCTGGAACTTACTCAACCAGAATAGTGAGAATGACTCATTCAATACGCTGTGCGGACACTGTTGCAAAACATGTCATCACATTTATTTCTCGTCTCATTATATATTAACTTCAATACTATATCCTTCTGTTTGCTAAGCATTGGGACTGTAAATATGCCACCTTCTGATGTTTTTGTTTTAAGATTAGTTAGCACACATTTACTCTATTCTTATGCGAGTGTTTCAGTCAATTATATGAAAGTGTCTGGGGGTTAGATTTGCTTGTAAACCATATAGGTCTCCACTGTCAAAAGGTATAATACTCACCTTCACAGATTAAAATCCCACCAGACAATTTTTTTTATACAACTGAAATAATTTTTCATTCCTATTCAAGAACTGGTTTTATTATTTATCTATTTGTTTATATTGTGTGTACAGTGCTACGCAGCAAACCATATATATATATATATATATATATATATATATATATATATGTATATATATTATATATGTATCTATAAGGTCTAATGCATGTAAATAAACCGTGTTACCAACTCGAATCCATAGGTGAAGTGTCCAGTGGGATTAGATGGGTGTTAATGTTCCCAAAATTAAAGAGGATAAATCATCATTGCATGTTTTTCAGTCCTTGCATTGAAAGTTAATGTAGGCCTACGTTTCTTTACGATAAAGCGTAATTATTTTTCATACTTCAGTCGGTATACAATTACTACCAACTGCTTTATTGTTTGAGACACTTTATCTTGATATGTCTTGGCCTAATGATACTGTACCACCCGATTGACGAGAGGAGGCCACAATATTTAATTCATTTATTTATAGGCCATGAAATACTCGCACCTAGGGCTGAAACATAGTGTAACCACTTCACAGCCTGTCAACAGTGCAAACTGGGGTAACTAAGCATGGCCGGCCGAGAATGGTCAGCGTGTGGCTCGAACCCTCGACAACGACGTTAAGAACTGAAAATAAAAATCGCTGCGCCAAGCCACCTTTCCCAATAGTAGTTCACCCATTGTAAAACAACGATTGTATTGATGTGATTTTCATTTATTATGAGTTTGAAATCAATGGTGGTTTGTCTAAAAATTACTTTCATATTGTTTCATATATTGTAACTTGCCTTATTTAAATAGGTTGTCATTATTGGAGATGTTAAGTAAAAAGAAAATTCACGACAAAGTAGTAACCGTAATCAAAGATAAGAATAATCAACTCCGTAATAATTTTGATTATCTAAGATCTGGTAGACGTCTTAGAGCTACACTTTTCAAATACTTTTGTTCCATACTCTATCATTCTTTTCATTAGACCAACGTATTGTGCAGTAGATGAACTAGCCTTTGAGCAAGTGTATGTAAACATTAATTTTTGAATAGAAAAAGAACCTAAAAACCTATGAACTATGTAGAAGACACTACTCACTCTAAAACTAAGTTTCTTCTAGCACTTATATTGTTAAAGAACTTCTTTTTAAATGTGACCCATTACTATAACTTGAAGTAATTAAACGTCAAATGGCCATATTTTATAGGCCTAATAGTCTAAAGAATATGTTCGATTGAATTTTGATATTGTGATATTCGTCGTGATTACATTTCATTTTTTCTATTTATGCTTTGCTGTTTACTGCATTACTGAAAACAACAAGAACCAACAGTGATGTTCTTATTAGGCATAGCATACGTCCTGCCGATTGCACATTATTATGTTGATATTTTGTTGTAGGTTTTCAAGCTCAGTACAATAAGAGAAATTTGTATACAATATAAGTGATTAAAGAATGGATTTAACAGCTGCTCCGGAAATTCCAAGAAACCTTATTTATTGCCTGAAATGGCTTCTTACCATCAAAATATAATTATTCAAACTGCGTTATCCGCCATCACAATCATGACAATATAACAAATACACACACTCACCCCACCCACCTACATGCATGCATGTATACATACATACATACATACAGACACATCAATATACACATACACACACACACATACACTCACACACACACATATATATATATATATATATATATATATATATATATATATATATATATATATGTATGCATATATATACATATACATATATATAGCATAGCTCTAATATCTGAAGGTTTGGGTGTGGTGGGATCGAGTGTGAGGTGTTATGAAAGGCTTGAACCGAACAAAAAAATAAAAATAGAATTAAGCATGAAAGAGAAGAAAAACCGAATTCAAGAATTGCGTAACTCTAAGGAGGAAAGTCGTTGAGGTCGAAAATTGAAAATATTGAAGGTGTGGGTGTGGTGGGATCAAGTGTCAGGTGGTATGAATGCTTAAAAAATTGAAAATAAAGGATGGTCAGAAGAGGAGCATAAAATACCATGCTTGTGATTTAAATTGAATGGAACAATACCAAACACAGTGAGTATAGAGATGCAGTTAAACGTAGAAGCTGAGGCATCTATGATTTTGGTAATACAAATGTCATGAAGTTAGTTGAAATTACAGTAGCCATAAACATAGATGTTCCTAGGGGTTCCAATCCCATCTATGATAACTGTCTTATATCATATAATATAATTTGTGATGTTCCTTGTTACATAACCTTTAACCTTTAGTGATATTCACCTCACTTCGTTATACAATTTATTTTTGGAATTATTAATCTGAATTATAAAATGTAGTAAAAATATATGTTAATTATCTAGCAGATTAATAAGCAGCAGAAACCATACCTCTAATCAACATACCTTAGAATAATTTGGGAAGAATAGCCAAACACTGACGAAGCCTGCGCGTTCCATAATGACGTTACTGTGTTGTTATGGAAACAGTGTGCACGTCTTCCATTCCTAGCTAAACGAGTCTCCACTTTGGCGATTCATATTAGCGTTGACAAGAGTTAAACCGTTTGTTGTATTGTTCATGAAGAAATATTTACCTAACATCGCAATGGACTCAAGTTTGTAAGTATACCATCAGACTGTAAAAAAAAAATCTATTTTTGTTTTAATATCTTCAGTTTTTTCGGTTTTCTAATAACAAGAAACATAGTTTGTCCAATTATTGATTTTTTAAAATATTATTTCGAAAAAATTTACATAGTTTAGGCCTACTCTTATTTTTTAATTATCACTACAGAGAGCAGCCATCAACCAGTGATCGGGACAAAAAGAAGGAAAATGATGCCCAGAGTACCACTTCGAGTGTTGGATCGATAAGTCAGGTATATTTCGTCAATCAATATACTTCAATAGACATTAGTAATGGGGATGTTAGAATTTCTATCTGTATAAATGAAACGATTCTCTATCATTATGAATGTATATTTGAATTCTTGAATAGAGCCACTACCACAATTGATATCACACTATTCAATTTAGGCAGAAGACTCTACCCGAGGAACCGTGAGCGATAAATGTAATGGAAACTGCACCGGTATATCCTCTCTGGCTCCTAGTGGCAAAAAGAAGCAGATGATTAAGATACTCACGCTTATTCTGCTGCCCATATTTGCCCTAATAACGTTGGCAATTTCAGATCTGATTAACACTGTGCGTCGCAGTATTGATGCAACTGAAACGCGTAGGAACGTTCGTTTAAGTCAGCAGGTAATGTAGCAAAGTTATGCAATTTTTTAAACACGTCTCTTATGGTAATGGTAGTAGGCATATTAACCAAAACGTTTTTGTGTGACTCTAAGTAGGAGTTATCACATGGTGCTGTGTCTAATGTTGTATATTGTCTATTCTTGCATAGGTTGGATCTCTTATTCATAGTTTGCAGCGAGAGCGCGACATGACTGCACTCTACATTAGCTCGTTACTAGAAGAAAACGGACCTGAACGCAAGACTTTCTTAATAGATACCTACCCAATGACAGACGAGGTTCTACAGAGTCTTGACGACTGGCCAGTGAAAGGAACCAAGGCCTACAAGGAATTTAAGAACAAACAAGAATGCATGAACTTCCTCTTTAAGTATCGTCTAATGTTAGACAACCAAAACACTACCATCTACGAGGTAATCCACTTCTACACAGACGCAATACAAATCTTTATCGACTGGTTTAACGAGAGTGTCGGGAAGTCTGGCGGGCAAGGTGTTTGGGAAACACTGGTTGCCTACCAGCTACTGATCATTGGCATGGAACAAATCGGTATCGAAAGAACATTGGGTGCAGTATTTTTTACTCAAGGTGGTTTTCACCAAACAGATTACCTTTGGTATATGAAGACATTTCAAGTCGGTGAGAGTAACATATGGGCGTCTCAAAAATACTCCTCTCTCGTCAGCTCCATCTTAGATGAAAGAGTTTCTCTGATAAAGTATGATTTTCAGACGACTATCTCAAATATGAGAAAAGAAATATCCCAGAATGACATTCACAGATTGCCATCCTGGCAAGATGGGACCTGGTGGTTTGACAACATGACCATCTACATCGATACCTTACATGAGATCCAGAGCAAGATGGCAGTGATTATTCTCTCCAGACTCGACGAGGCAGTAAAGACCGATAATACTAGTTTATCGACTGGTATCAGTATCATGGTGGTAGTGATCATAATAGGAATCGTGATTTTTAAAGCAGTTGAATCTCTGACATCATCGATGAAGGAGTATGGACTCATACTTGCTGACCAAACTAAAGTACTAAACAGTGAGAAGAAACGCACAGATACGCTGTTGTACCAGATGCTTCCAAAGATTGTGGCCGAGAGACTAAAATGTAATAAAAACGTCAAGGCTGAAGAGTACAGTTCGGCAACAATCATGTTCTCGAATATTGTTGAATTCACTCGCGTATGCTCGGAAAGTACTCCCCTTCAGATTGTCGATATGTTGAATCATGTGTATACTGTCTTTGACAACTATATTGACAAATATGATGTTTACAAAGTTGAGACCATCGGTGATGCTCACGTTGTTGTATCAGGTAATCAACCTTATTGACAATAATAATAATGATAATGATGATACTAACAATAATAATAACAATAATAATAATAATAATAATAATAATAATAATAATAATAATAATAATAATAATAATAAACATTATTATAATAACAACATTTATTTAGTAAGGTATGTATAGTCCTAAAAGTTAATTTTTTCGGATACGAGCACCAACCATAATATATTAGTACATAAAGACGATTGAAAAATAATGGAATTCTAAATTATTTATAAACAGGTATACCGAAGCGAAATGGAAATACGCATGGCAGCGAAATCGCTCTATTGGCATTTAATCTCCTCAACAGTATTAAAAGTGTCGTTATACCACAAATGCCGGGCTACTCTTTGACGATAAGAATTGGTATACACACAGGTAAGAACAATAAACATGTTATAATGCTTAAGTTTTTTTTGTATTTTTTTTAAAACTACGAGCTTATGTTAACAGTGACATTGAAACTGTGTTGTAATGATAGTCCGGTAGCCTTTTTTCCGGCTTATAATTTGTGCAGGATTTAATTTTCAAAAATTGGGCTGTAGAATCTTAATTATGACCACAAAGTGTGAGTGAACTGGTACTAATTTAGACCATAATTCTAAAACATGCTATGAAAATGAACATGTATTTTAAATTCTATATATTAAATTTGAAATAATAGGCATAGGCCTATGTTTTGACGAAATTAGTTTCTCTACAACGAATATAAAACCTGTTTTAAATGTTCGTAAGCTGATGAGAAATATTTTCCTGTAAAACTGATAGATAAAAAGATACCGTCTTTTGTAAAAATCTGAAAAAAAAACCATTGTTTATTTAAAAGTATCAAATCATTTTCATATTAAATAATACGTGATTTACATATAATATGCTATTCAAATATTGAAATGTATTGTTTAATTGTCTATTCAAATATTGAAATGTATTGTTTAATTGTTTTGGTCAAAGAGTGACGGATCCAGGAATTCGAAATAGAGGGGACCCAGGCCAGGGACTTTCATGAATAGCGAGTCAAGACCACCCCAGCCCAACTGCATGGTTGGGGCTGAGTTAAGACAATTTATGATTAATGCACTTCTAGATGGCTGTAAATCTCAGATCTAACTAAAATTGATTGAAATTATCCTATTTTTTCATTTTTTTTTTAAAATAATTTTGAAAAATGTAGGGAAGTGGGTGGTGGTTGGGGGGGGGGGGCTTGTCGGCTTGGCTACCCTTGAATCCGCCACTGCCTGCACAAACAATAACAAAAAATACGGTATTACACTTATTATTTAAATAATTTTACCCTAGGTCCAGTTGTTTCCGGAATAGTCGGATCCAAGATGCCGCGCTATTGTTTGTTCGGGGAAACGGTAAACATGGCTTCTCATATGGAATCCAGTGGAGTTCGTAAGTACGAGGTTGAAGACTAATTGATATAATAAAATAAGGGTATTTTTGTAATATTTGAAAGATACTGATAGGCCTACTGATAATTCTTTATACGTCAAAAAAAAGTACATATACCATCCCATAATCTCCAGGCGTGCGCTGTTTGGTATAGAGCTACATTACCACAAAGACGTAATAATTAATGGTTGTGGCATTTTCCTAGTTGTATGTTTTAATTTTTTTAACATGTTTGTTTTTAATTTTCATAGCGAACCGTATTCAGGTTAGTGAAACAACTCACAAAGTTTTGTCAAACATTGGCGGCTATTCAATGGATAAAAGGGGGAAAGTTTTGATCAAGGTATGTAAATATATTATTTGAAGCTATTTTTCAATGGATTTATTGTGATGAGGTTATTGGTAATGATGATGATGCTGATGGTGGTGGTGATGATGAAGATAATGACGATGATAATGATGATAATAATGACGACTATAATAATAATATATAGATATAATAATATAGATATATTGTTATCTATATCTATATTATTATATCTATATAATAATAATAATATAGATAACAATGCAGTTGTGGCGCCAGCGGGGGGATTTTCCCCACTCCTCCCCGCCCCCCGTCAGACAGGCCCCCTGTCGTCCGAAGCACGACTAGGTCGTGGGATCAACCATACCAAGGATTTTTTTCTATTCCGGGCCGGCGACCGAGGCTCTAGTCGGCCCCTTGGTTCAGACCCCTCCGTCGAACATGTCGGACCCCTTGTCGGCAAATTTCTGGCGCCACCGCTGTAACGATGTCAACGACGATGACAATGCAATGGTGGTGGCGGCGGTGATGATGATGATATTATGATAATGAATGTTGAAATAATCTATACCCCATGCTAAGGATGTATTCCTTATGTAGATAATCATGGCTTTTTAATGACTATTATGTTATGAATAATGATGATAATATTTTTGTTTAAAAAGATAATGACTGTGACGTCATATAAGTTATTCCCGTTTTATTCCAGGGGCATGGATTTGTCGTGACTTATTGGCTCCTTCAAAAGGAAACTCAATTAAGCGTCAGTCAGCGGTTTGACGTACCACCTAAGGGTTTCGATTTCTTGCTGCCCGGAGAGTGCAGTCCATAACCAGTTGAGGAATGAATAATAGATGAATGAATAATTGTCAGATTTTCTATTATCTATTTTGAGTTTTATCTCTGATCTAACCCATATGGATGTTTAATCCGGTAATAGCCAACGGTATTACAACCCGAATAAATAGCTGGGGCTCGTGAAATGGGATTGAGCGTCAGTGCCAGAGACGACACAAATATACAGTAATAATATTATTAATATTAATATTATATTACAATAATCACAATCATAATCACAAAACGATTTATTCAATCATCAAGTCATATAAATTAAAAGTATTTAAAAAAAATCAAATTTTTCTTATTGCAAAGTACTTTTGTGGTTGGTTTGTACACAGATTTGTTATATTCGACGTTATTAAATCACATGTAGGCCTATTTCCTCGTAATATCACGTTGTCTCATATATGTGTATAAGCTCTATAGAAAAGAAGAAACGGAACGACTGTTTTAAATACAGAGGCTTAAATCTATAACAAAATTATGTATTATTGTGTTTTGAATAACTATTAAAATATTTGTAACGTGTGAAGTTAATAAATAACAACGTACTGTATCGGAACCCTTCCTAAGATAACGTAGTCTCAGTTTATTTTCTGAATGCATAGATTTATTGCTATAATAATTGTTATGTGTGTTATATTTTAAACTTAAACAAGTTCGAGTAACGAAATTCGGAGTACCACAGGCAATATCTACAAAATATCAACATCCATCCTCATTCTAAAAATAATTGACAGTTACAATAAGCCCAACTCTCCGATATTGCGCCTAAATGAAAATTATTATTCTCATTATTACAACCTTTGAGTATATTGGCCGCTATACCAAACAGAAGAACTACAGCAAACAAAGTATACAACTATTGGATCTAAAACCAAACTAATCTGAACATAACATTAAAGGTGCTTACTCTCGAATCAGTGTCGAAGTACACATTTGAATAGCCAAGAAGCGCGCGACATCAAAGCCAGTCACAGGATAGAGATCAGACTGTTGAATGTTTTTGAGATAGGCAGGCACACACTAGCTAACGCGTAAGTTACATAGAGATTGTGTATAATATACATATTAATTATACACATGTTATACCGCACCTTTTATATAGTGGTACAATGTACTAAGTGGATGATAGAGGTCACCTATAAATCCATCACGTTTTCATGTACACCATTTACTTAAGGTAGGATTACACAGACATAAATGACAATAAGCACTAACTGTTTAAATATTATACTGGGTTAAGAACTATCAGCTATAGCAGCATAGAGATGATGCTATCTAGAGGTTCTTACATAATTATTCTAGAGCAATAGGAAGAAAGGAATGACGTCATTGACGAAATCCAGAAATTAATAATAATGCTACATAAAGTAACGATTTTAATAATTATGATGTCGAGGTTGATAATAATAAGTAGGCCTATTAATAATATATTAATATTTATTGTTAGTATTATTTCTATATAAATATAGGCCTATATAATAATATCAATACAAATATCAATACAAATATAAAATAATAATTATTTTGCTTAATTTATCTACGAGAACGTATTCATAAGCCTATGCATGTGTGAAATCATTATTTACTTTGCCCATGACAGTGCAATCACAATTGTTATTTTGAATTTTATGCAATCATTGCTAAAATCATGATGTATTGTCAACTATACTTATTTCACATCGGAACAGAACGTTCCATTCTAGCCATTTGATTATGTCCTATCTTAGTCACGTGACTTGATTCACCAATGGTATTAGCGCGCTTCGTTGGCTTCACTGGTTAATTAGAAAATTTGGTTGACATTGATGCCGTATACATCAACGGAAAGGTAAGCACTATCTAGAATAGAGATAATCAGCAAATTAATAAATTATTAGGAAAATGTAATATGGAGATAATTATTATATCAAGCTGTATAGCAATACTGAACGGAATTTGACTGATTTATATCATACTGCAAAATTACCCACAATGTGATATTTCTTAGATTTAAATCTACAGACTCTACTACTATATAGAATTTGTCTACGCCCCCTACCCCAATCGGTAGCAAGAAGTACCCATACATTAAAATTTAAAAAAAATGTTTAAATTGCGTTTAAACGAGTGTTTAATGAATTATATTTTATATATTTAGTGTGAAACATTTAAGACGTAATTTTAGTGACGGACCCCCCGGGACGGACCTTATTGACGTTAGGGCAATAATTAGCAAACACCAAGGCTTACTGAACATTTACAAAAATGATACTGACTGTAAAATGGTTATATTTGATTGTTTTTACCATTTCAGATCTGGACGAGCTGAACTAAAATTGCAGACGACTTTACGACTTTAGTTTATTTTGCGTATGTTTTTACATAAAGGTGGATTCTGTTTAAGCCCAATTGATTTGTTAAAAATATGGAATCAATCGCTGATCCTTTTCAACGCTAAACACTCTCTAATCTCATATTGTATGATTTGCTATTTTAATATACCAGCAACGACGTCTGCGCAGATTAATACCCTACGGCAATTATATAGACTTTAATAATTAAGGACGTACAGCAGAAACGTGTTTGCAAATTGATTTCAAATCTCAACTGCTGCACAAGATGTCGTCTTCAATGTCAAATGTCGTTGAACAGGCTCATCAACGATTTCGATTTCTAAGAGACACGAGAGCCGTACGAGAGAAGGAAGAAAAACGCCAAAATGTTAGATCAACTGATTTCCCGCCTGTTTTTAACAAACGTCTGTTTACCGCTAAATCTAACAGCATCATCATTACACGTGAGGCGCGCAAAGTTCTTGCAAGAAATCGCGAGTGTATGGCGTCAAACGCTTGCAGACGACTGACTGATCATGAAATACGTCATATGAATTACCTCGTTGAGGTTCTCGGTTTGATCCATCACAACCTCCAATATGTGAAAGAATGCCTCTGCTACGTCGTCACTTACGAAAGTTATGATTCCCGGCAATACATTGTGAAATATGAGCGGGAAGAATGTTTATCTTGTTTTTATATTGTCAGCGGAAGAGTAGAAGTAACTTACGATCGCATTAGCCTCGACGCATCCGTACATGTTCACGAACGAAATCTGATTTACACACATGGGCCTGGTGAATACTTAGGTCTGGTCTCGCATGAGGGTGAGCAGGGCGATCTGGAACCCCCATCAACAATGTATACTCTTGAGCCTTGTGAATTCATTCGGGTTGATAGACAGCGTTTTCATGACACAATGGAAGGTTTGCATATAAGGCATACGAAAGAGAAGAGATCATTTCTCAGTCGCCATAAACTTCTGAAGAATCTACCAACTGTTGATAAAGAACGATTAATTCCTGGTCTTGTAAAGCAGGTAAGATACTAAATGTTGTTTACCTTCCGTCTATTCTTCGCTTCAGTCATCACATCTCTGGGAAAAACATTTTAGCACAGTCATTGTTTAGTGACATTTTCAATAATTAAAACAATGTCTTTAGTTTTCTCTCTCTTTTCGACAGGCAGGAGTGGATCCTAATTCTCCACTGACATCTTTACTCTTGGGTTTTTTTTCTATAAGGTATTTTATCGTTCATTCAGATCAACTATTCCTCTTCTCTTCTTTTTCTTTTTTCTGTAGGCCCTACCGTTAAGCTGGCATTATTTCTATCTCTTTTCCTGTTGATTATTCTGCACTTTCAGTCTATCTCTGCCATCACTCATCATATGCTGCATTCTAATCTACACCCAGATATCAAACAGAGGTGGCGCCAGCGGGGGGGGGGGGCCGGGGGCCAGGGCTCCACGTCGGGGAAAGATGCCCCCTCGGGGAGAAAAATAAGTCTTTGAAACCCCTAAATTGTCAACAATTTCGGGGCTTCGCACCTGGACCACTTTAGAAATATTTTAAGCGACGCTCGACCACGCCCACTTTCCTCTCGTTGGGGAAATCTGCCCCCTCTTCGGAGGAATCAGCCCCCTCGTCAGGGAACTCCGACCCCCATCCAGTCGTGGAAATCCTGGCTCCACCCCTGATATCAAAGCGTTCCGGACGCCTATTTTCATGAGCATTAGTGTTGATTCTCAGCTCCATGCAATACCCAATTTTACACAACTTTTTTTTTTAATTTGTTTCAGTTTTAGTGCTCTGTTTTCTTGTTAAGGGCAGTTTATTTTTCATTGAATACCTCTTTGGCCATATGTACAGGAGTAAACATTCAAAAATATAAATTAAAAAATAAACTATTTCCAATATTGTTGTATTCTTTAAATGAATAAATTCAATCATATTCGAATGTTTGTGTATTTGAAAAAACAAATCAAGATCTAAAGCTTGGAGATAAGCTTAAAATTTTCAAAAGTCAGATTCAAATAGATGTGGGAAAATATAATAAACATAAAAATGAAGTAGCTCTACGATATTTTAATAGTATTTGGGGGTCATAAAAATGGTTACTAAAATCAATTATTCTTTCTTGTATTTACCAAGAACTTTGATTAATCTTCTCAGATGACAGTTTCTATACCTACAGTAGGCTATTTCCTTTCAGCCATCTGTATCGTTTTAAAAACTAATTTGTTTAAAATCTGTTGACTAAAAAACCAATGAAGGCTGCAAAAAGATGGATCGACAAATATTAACAACAAATCATGTTTTCTTTTGAGAAATATGAAACATTTTAAACGTAATTATGAATCCAAAACAGTTATATGAAGAGCACATTGTAAAGGTCAGATACGTCGAATTGGTTTTCATAATTCCTATGTATTAATAGCGCATTAAAGTTACATTCGAAATTCATTCATTTTGTTTTCGGGCCTTGCAAATTGAGTGAATCACTGTTTACGTATTGGCGGAAATCTCTTTCCAGTAGGCCTAACAATAGAATTCACATACATAGCTATGACAGTAAATTCATTCGCCAGTACCCTAGGAGACAGTTCCCTCATCTCCAGCGGAAAACGGAAAAGAATACAAGGAAGTTCACGACACAAAGTTTGCTTTTACAACAGTAGGAGGATTGATGAGGCCTGTTATCATTTAATTTAATTGTGTTTCATGAACCTTATTGGGAGTTCGTATTCTTAATTATTTTATAATTATTTATATTATCATTATTATTTATATTATTATTATTATTAACTATTATTTTAATTATCAATATTGTTTATGATATATAGAATGTCTGGGTAAACAATAATTTTGTCGTCATTGAGAGCGCCATTCCACTTCATTCAGTTTATCAATCTATTCATAAATTAATCCATCAGTCAGTCACTCTGTCAATAATATAAATCAACCAACTAATCAATCAATTAAGAAATCAATCAATTAATGAGCTAATCAATCAATGAATCAATCGAAAAATCAATCAATTGGTCAGTTTACCAGATGATACTGTGCCAGCCCCGTAAAAGCTTTGCTTCATATTTCTATATGGATTATCTACTACTAACCCACACAACCAATCAACAGGGGGATGTCTAGTCATTTTAGAAGGCCTGTTATTCTTGAAACATATATTAATATTATATATCCACATTTTTAGTTTCATCAAAATAATTTATTGGTGATATATTTTTATTGTTTATATATTATTATGGTATATAGTGTACTGCAATATGCCTTACACAGAAGCTGTGAATATAACACCGAGCAGGTGGTATTTACGGATGCTATTTTACAGTTCAATTGCTTCTCAATAATTAGACAAAACGCCGCAAAGATCATTAACTTATAGTATTGTAGTCAGAGATTACAATATACGACACTGAATGAAATTTACCGAAGGGTATACATATACTTAAGCATTAATTTAGAAACTAGCAGCTAAAACGCTGAAACGCGTTAAAAATGTATTAAATAATATTAAAGGAAAACCCCTCAGCGAATATCTAGTTTGTGTTTTCGTCATTGCCGCATTAAACACTGATAGAAAAGTAATTTTGATTGCGTTTACTCAGTTATAATTGACACATTACGGACGCGTATGATACTTAAGTTAATACCGGTATTTAACAGTTGTTGAATTTTATTACAGCATAAATTAACGAAATACTGCCACCAGTTGTCAAAATGTTAGCAATTATTTTAAGGCAGACGGAACTTACACATCGTTATAACAAAGCATATTTTATACAAGAAGGCTTATCAACACTTTTTAACAACATTTATTCAATAAAATCAATCAATAATAATAAAATAAAGTTTTCAAGTAAACGGAAACAGACAAATTTGAATTTGATTCGGATTATTTCTAAAAGTTTTAAAACAAAACTTGTCTCGAGATGACTCATGACATTGTATAATACAACAATGACGACGACGACGACGATGACAACAACAACAATAACAATAATAATAATACTAATAACATTAATAATAAAATAGTAATAATAATAAAAACAATAAAATTATTAATAATAAAATAATGAATAGTAATAATAATAATAATAATAACAATAATAATAATAATAATAACAAAGATAATAATAATAATAGTAATAATAATAATAATAATAATAATAATAACAACAAAGATAACATAATCAATAACAATATTATATTATATACTAGACTATTTAAGAATAGAAATGAATGACAAGTGTATCACGTAAAAAATGTATGGTATTCTTTACAGGTATACCCAGCAAACAAAGTCATTCTACGCCAAGGAGAGGTCACTGATTCCATATTCTTTGTGTCTTCTGGTAAGGTGATGCAGATAAATATAGTGATGTTTTGCCCTACCTGACATGTTATCGTACCGAATGCTCAGTACGTTCCCATACACTTGACTCCAGAGGAAATTATTTTTGATATGTTGTAGAACTGACTTTTCTAAGACAAAATGCATATTTGACGAAAAACTCGGTTAATGAGATACAGATTTTTGAATATTAAAAAAACTAGGGGGGGGGGGAATAGGCGTAACCACCCCTTTTTCCCCAGTTTTTAAATACTCAAAAATCTGTATCTTATTAGCTGCTTTCGAGTTTTTCGTCTATGCTTTTGGTGTCTTAAAAAAAAAATCAGTTTTACAACATATCAAAAAAAAAAAAAATCCTCCGCAGCCTGCCTTTAAGGCTCAAACTTACAAACTAGATCTAGACAGAATATATTTTTTCACGGCTAAATACAAATGCATTTCACATAGATACTCACTATTGAACGAGAATTAAAGAAAAATTTAAAAATTATAATATGATGTGTCACCATAATTTGAATTACTATCCGTTGATTTTGCAGGTCGATGTCAATTTTTCCGTAAGTTGTATTTGAAGCAGACAGAGAGGCATGAAATTTTCAAACTTGGCGACATCGAAGAAGGTTATCCATTTACATCTATTTTGTTTCATCTAACCTAAGAGTCATTCCATATGAATCCAACACACTTTTTGCCCGACCCCCTTCAAATCGCCCAATATTTTGCATGTTGGGGGTTCTACCTGAGATAAGGCCACAGTGAAATTTTTGGCTCCGCGCCAGCATTTTCTGATGAGTTAGAGCAATTTAAAATTTTCTGACAGACAACTGCTGATATCTCTCTTGAAACTCAACGTATTGGAGAATTTCTGGTACCGTTGGATAGAGAAGAAGATTCTCTTTCCAATGATAAGCAACTCGATGATGTCCGGACTAGTGGGAATTATGTAGGTCAAGTCACGTGACCTTGACCTTTGACCTAAATATCACAAAAGTATATATCTCGATTTTTGGAAAATTCACACCTCAGTTAGGACACTTAGCTCACATGATGCCCCTAAAGTTTCAAGTGATTAGACACGAAATTGTTGCCATTTTGGCTACGAAAAAATTAAGCAATTAACAAAATATTGATTTTTTTTTTTGGCTTCAGTGACCATCATGTTGTGTCTCTCTAAATATTGATTTTTGACAATTTTCATGGCAGCCATCTTGAATTTCAAAATGGCTGCCATCATAGCTTTTTCAAATCATGTTTATTGAAATCATTTGACACAAAACCATATAATTTGACACCAAATTTAGCGTTTTTCACCAATTAGAGTGGAGTTACATGACAAAATATTCAATTTTCGATGGTTTTTATGGCGGCCATTTGAATTCCAAAATAGCTGCCATCCTACATATATGAAAACATGTATATTGGACTCAAAGAGCCCAATAACATATGCTTAAACACCAAATTTAGCATTTTTCATCATAGAAGTGGAATAACAAACTAAAATATTCGATTTTTGAGTACATTTATGGCGGCCATCTTGAATTTTAAAATGACTACCCTCCTAGCTTTTCGAAACTATGTTTATTGTATTCAGAGAGCCCAAAATCATATGATTAGATCCAAATTTACCATTTTCCTTAGAGGATATGTGGAATTATACTAAAATATTATTTTTTTGACCATTTTTAAAGCGGCCACCTTGAGTTTCATTATGGCTGCCATTTTACGCTTTCGAAACCTGTCTCATTGGCTTCAGTGACCCTAAAAACATATAGTTAGACACCAGAAGTTATGAGTCAATATCATAATTTAAAATATATTATATGTTCCGCCCTTTTTCTGGAGGTTCTCCCTCGCTCAATTTCTTATTTATACCATAGTGATGCTAAATCAGCAGTGAAACCTTAATCCCAGAAAAATGGTCACAGGGCCCCTGATTTTCACAATACTATGGTGCCAGTTTCATAGAATCTATCAGCAGATTTCCTGGAAACTCAGTGAAACTATCAATACCTAATTCCCACTAGTCCGGACATCTTCTTCTCTATCAAACGGTACCAGAATTTCTCCAATACGTTGAGTTTCAAGAGAGATATCAGCAGTTGTCTGTCAGAGATGAGTTTTTTAGCCAAATCTCATGAAAATTTCAAATTGCTGTAACTCATCAGAAAATGCTGGCGCGGAGCCAAAAAGTTCACTGTGGGGTTATCGCAGGTAGAACCCCCAACATGCAAAATATTGGGCGATTTGAAGGGGGTCGGGCAAAAAAGTGTGTTGGATACATATATGGAATGACTCCTAAGTATTTTTAAAGATAAGCAACTTCAGTTGCCCTTGTGAGATTGTACTTATGTTTTACATTGGGTATGTAGATATTTTAAATCCATATGATCAGACGTTTTAAATAAAAAAATTAACCCAAAATTCGAGTTAATAACGTTTTTGAACAACTTTTGTGAACAAATTTGCGCGTGCTAGCTTACATTGTCTATAGAGAGTTTTCGGTGCGAGACGATCAATCTCACGCTCGAAATCGAAACATTCGACCCAAATTACGTCCTATAGTTTGAGTATGCGCAGTTGACTCTACGTAACGTTATTATATTTGATATTGTTTATACAAAGGTGATGTTTTTGGTGGCGAGAGTGTCATAAATGGTAAAACAAGCTCTGTAACAGTTTCAAGTGCTGGAATCGTCACGTGCTATCGAATCAACAGGTAAGCCTATTAGAAAACTTATACTAAGTACAGTTAAGCCTAATATTCAAATCATAATGGCCCCGAAATCACGATTCAGAAATACCGGGATGTTTTTCGGCGAGGGATAGTTTTACCTTGTATAGTAGTTTAAGTCATTACATTCACAATCTCCGTGCCACCGAAACCTTGATTCAGAAATACGTACCGAGATATCCGGCTGGGGATAGTTTATTATCTAATATTGTTACATTTTTTAGCTAGTTTCATTTACTTATGAGTAAAATAAATTTTACAAATGAATACTGAACTGAATATATTAAATGTATGTGTTGAGCTAATATGAGACATGAGAAACAAACATTAATATTTCCCCGAGAGCGTTAATCGTGGCGACGCCGTCTGCTGATTGGCGGTGGCAATCTGAACGGATCGTCATTAAAAAAGTTCAGTTGCGTGTGCATCGTGGCGTTGCGTTCTCCATAGAATCGTGACGGCCGACGGATAGCGGCCATAGTGAATGCCAGCTTTATAGACTCAAATTGTCCAAATCATACCTAGAACTATAAAAAATTAAAAAAAATTAAAAAGATAAGTCAATTTAACGCCAATTATAATGTCGTTGCTACATACTTTGGAGTTATCATCAATTAATGAATGAACTAATTAATTAATTTGCTGTACACGTAATTATATTTTCCTTCGTTATGATTATTAAAAGAGTAAAGTCTAGCGCACAGATAAATCAAATTTAGCCTATTATTTATTATATTATAATAATGTAGGCCTTTACATACCACGTGACTGTGCACTTCATCATGACGGCACTGCACGCGTTTACGTTTACATGGTTTAATCTTGCAAAAGACTAGTCCGTCATTGCAAGCGCAAACCTCATTCGATCGATGATTCATTATTATTTATTATATTTTAATATAGGGCGATATATACAGTAGGCCTATATAATAGAGATATTCTATTTGATTAACATTATAGGATGCACTTCATCATGACGGCTCGCGAAAACCTCATCCGATTAATTTTAGCGCAGCCTAAATCCTTAATTGATGACACCGAGATCCGAAATCGAGGGTATAACTGGACAATTTGGCAGGATTTTAAAAGAGCAAACGTAGTCGGATTACTTAAAAATACGGACCATAGTTACTTGATAAAAAGAAATGTCCGGCTGACGAAACGTTCTTTACAATCGAGAAGGTAAGTAGGCATATGGGTTCAGGCGCCATATACAGCCTTCATAAAACTAAATTCCCGATTAATTCTGGACACGGCAAACGGGTATAAAAGATCGAGTAAAACTGGATTATGTCTAGACGTGACACCAAAATGGAAAATAGGCCTATCAATAGTTTCGTACTTTATACATTATACTTCGCAATTACCAGATAAATTGTGATTTAAGGGATGGGATATTAACTGCAATTATTTTTACAGGTAAAACCAATTGAAAAGACGAAACACGTTAACAGGTGCATTGTACACGGTTCAATATATTGGGTGGAATAAAGCAAAATTCTTGATATTTAAATAATATGCCTCATAGGCTAATCATGTATTGGTCCTTTTTGTTTCATAATTGAAATCGAAGACCTCAAACTTGTCAGAACTTTCGGCGTATTCACAGGCGTCACAGCCCACAGCGATCAAAATCTGTTCCTGCGACTTTTAGGCCTACACAGGAGTTTCCTTTAATTGACGAGCAGCCCTACTGGACACCAGCTCAACCAGAGACAGAAAACAGATTCGACTCAGCCGACGAAAACATTTTTTGGAGCCCAAATGTATTTCCATCTATCGCTTTCAGTGACAAGGTTGAAAATAATGACATAACAGTTGAGGAGCTGAACTATGATGGCTTATTTCCGGCACTTAAAATAACAGATAAAGAAGTATGTGAATCAACACAAAAATATCCAGTAACTGATCCTATAATTTTATCAGTGTTTCACTCACTTTGTCAATATTTAATTTATTCAGAATATTGAAAAAAAATACGATAGTGACAATTTTACCAACGAGATGTGAAACTCTTATACTAATTCGCAAAATATATACAGTACAAAAAAGTCAATTGCAATACCGATAGTATAACCATGGAGGAATTATTGATTTTAAGGAATACTGAAAAGGTGTTACATAATTCGTTTCTTTTCTCTAATATTAGTTGACCACAACCCGTGTCGAATCTAGAGAATTCAAAGATGATTGGTTTCGTCATTCGAAACTTATGGCCCTACAAGGCGAAAGTGAAGACTCAAGTGGGCATACGGATAAACCAGAAGTAAACGAAGAAATGCTTTATATAAAGAGTCCAGTGGAAATACAACCACATTATAATATGCCAAATAATATTCAATTCACGGAATCTGATTTAGATACTCACTCGAGGTAATATAATATTCTTCAAATGTTTCCAACAAAATATGTCTTATTTGTTTTGATTTTATTTTTTTAATAAGAAAAAAACATGTCTCTTACAATGGATGTTTCTGCTTAAACCAGTCCATTAATGTCCAACTAAAAACAATATGCTGCTACATTCGCAAATACACATTTCTTTTAGCCTATAATTTATAAAGGCAACTAATAATTCAAGTTATTATTTCTGATTTGAATATAGATATTCAGATGCAATATACGAGGCGTACGAGAATTCAAAACAAGAGATTTACATTTCTAAGTTCAGAATCAATTGCCTTCGAAAAACATTGCGAGGGAGAGAAGAAAACCGGAAACGAACAACAATCAGTAAATACTCTTCCGGCACGGATAAAACGCTAGCTGATGGTTGTAAACAACGTCTAAGTGTTTCAGAAAGACTTTTAAACCAAGAGCAAATATGAAAAATTATAATTATTCATCATCATCATCGTTTCCATTGTGTTAGTAAAAGCTTTACTTAATTGTTGGTACAGTATTGTGTACAACTGATTTGTTTAAGACTTTGAAATTGTTTGACGAAAAACAAGATACAGATTTTTAATATTTAAAATCTAGTGGAAAAGATTGTTTACATCATATTAATTTTTTTCCGAAACCTGGATTTAATAGAAAATAATGGAAATAAAGTATAAAGAGAAAAGATTCAAGCTACTCCAATTATAATAATAATATGTATTTATAACTTGTACAACACATTCTTAACATTACTGAAAATATTCAGTATTTTGACAATAAATAATATTAATAATGATAATAATTTATTACAAAAATAATATATACATTGTCTGTTTTGCTTTTACCTCTGTTGAACTATATACATTTATTCGCTTCTACTTACTAATTTGCAATTTACTGTAACGTTTTATTGTAGTAATAATGTACAATGATATTCTAGATTACAAACCTGTTAGTTGAAATTTGGTAGTTAAAGTAATGTATTTCTGAAATGTTGCATAGCTATTAATTTTTTAATCAACTCTACTGCCCCCTCTTTACATTGATGTTACCAATTTATCACGAGAGGGCGTGAAATGGCTGATAAAAACGAAAAAAAAGTATAATATACCAGAAGGAACTAACAAGACTGCTAACGGAGAGTTAACATCATCAATAGCCAAAAGCCCTGGCAACACCAAACTAACAGGTTTGTAATCTAGAATATCATTGTACATTATTACTACAATAAAACGTTACAGTAAATTGCAAATTAGTAAGTAGAAGCGAATAAATGTATATAGTTCAACAGAGGTAAAAGCAAAACAGACAATGTATATATTATATTGTAATAAATTATTATCATTATTAATATTATTTATTGTCAAAATACTGAATATTTTCAGTAATGTTAAGAATGTGTTGTACAAGTTATAAATACATATTATTGGCACTAACATGTTATCGATGTCTGCTTAGAGACAGGTAGGCTAGGTGTGGTGCTATTTTGCATTGCAATGGACGGCCAGAGATTAGTATGCTATACTAATCAGTTAGGTCCAAAGATCAATGAAACCCGTCGTTTGTACTCTAAACAGGTACAGACTGATGTTTACCCATGGCAACACCTGCCAAACTGTCCGTAAGAACATAGCTTTGTAGGTGTAGCTTGGAGGTGGTAGGCCTACACGCCCTTTAATCCAAGAAGAAAAAGTGATAGGACGCACTTAAAAATATAAGATTTGTAATAACTGCTATAAATATACATATAGGGACATTATAAAATATATAACTATAAATAGCGTATATTTTATAGTAGAACTATATATACATAAATTATATTATTTATATAATATATATATATATACACACATATATAAAAGACATGTATTTAGTATGTATGTATGAATTATTGAATGAATGAATTAAGGAATGAATGAAAGAATCTGTCTAATCGATTGATTAATCGGACGAACAAACGAATAAAAGATATATTAAATGAATGAATCAATGAATCAAAAAAGGGATATTGTAAAGTATATAACAATTATAAATAGCGTATATTTTATAGTAGATCTATATATACATAAATTATATTATATATTATATATATATATATATATATATATATATATATCAATCAGTCAGTGAAAAAAAGTGGAAGAGATAAACTAAATTCAAAATTGCCTGTAAGATGTTGTACCACCTTTACAGCAAAGACAACTCACACCCACACAGCACATAAACAAAGAAGCATGCAAACAATACAATTTGTAAAATATGCAAATTAAAAAAAAGGTGAATTTAGTAAGAATTAAAGGTAAAGAATTATTTTTTTGATTTATTAAACAGATGCTATACTAAGTTAAATAAGCAAATCATTTTAAATTGCGCTAAAGTATGTTAACAGTGCATGATTTGGCAAATCATTCCATACTTTAGGACCTGAAGACAAGTTTTTACCCTATTGATTGGAATTAGGAAATGAGTTTCAATGATACATACTCCATACCCCGGCCGTTACCCTTACATATGATATCGGCCTAACTGCACAACAATTCGATTTCACTTCATGCTTTTGATATAACACATCTATTACCGTGTCAATTAAAAGCAAATATCAACGTAGTAAAATGATTGGATGTTGGTCTTTGTAGCGAAATGATTACGTTCGGTCAGATATTGTTGTACATGTTGGCCTGACCTGGGACATTGATTTTCTGGGGTAATTACACACAATTAAACTCTGAATAAAGTCTGAAGATGGGCATGTTCTTGAACGTCCGGAAAACACACAAACGCGTTCATTAGTGCAAGGTCAGCTGCAATATCCACAGTCCTAATAACTTGGTAGTGTTCTGCTAAACGAATATTTGCTACTCGATTTCATAGTTTATCGATTGCTATTGATTACAGCTTCTGAAGAAATTTTGAAGAAATTAAAACAGAATACAAAATGTTACAGCTCAAATAGAAATAATATTGAATTAAATGTCATGAAATCAAATAGCTTTCCAACGGACAGTGCGTATTTGATGTGAGTTTGGTTCACTAGACCAATGGACCGTAGCTGATCAGTCAGTTTGATTAACCCCCACGAAAGGTCTATTTACAGGTGTTTACCCAATTGCAATTTCTTAATATTTCTTACTACTGAATATTCATTGCTACACAATTGTAATACAGTAATAAATTATTAATAATATTATTAGTTTCAAACAAATGAATTTCAGAAAAACGCCGAACGTTTTACAATTATGTAAGAAATTCAATAACGATCGTTCATTACATTAATTGGTAAAACATTTATATTTACTCGTAGTTAAGAATGGCGAGTTTTTTGGTTTGTTTTCTGTTTGTACTGAAGATGAGTTGAAGAAGTACACCCGAAACATGTTTACCATAATCCTTATACATTTCTTAAAATGTGTGTTTTTTGTTTTTGTTTTTGTTTTTTTTAAATTAATTTACGTCCGTTTGGGTACATTGTCAATCTTTAGTTCGAAAGATCTGCCTATTTGCTTACTCAGGAAGTAAGAGAAGACATCCTTGCGTTTCATCAAAGCTGAACTGGATTATAATTTCCTACATAATATTATTAGTATTGTTGCTGTTATTATATATTATATTATTATTATTATTATTAGGCCTATTATCATTTTTATTATTAATATTATTATTATTATCATCGTAATTGTCATTAATTATTAATTATATAACTAGCAATGATGTGACCGCAATTACTTTGATTGTGGTGGTGGAAGATTTTAATTTCATTCATGTCAATAATTCTATTAAGTTCTACTGATCCAGGAAAGTATTGTGTCAAATGGTACTGTTCATATTCACCAGTTCACGGACGGTAATTGTCTATCATGCACTCTATAGATTCTCAAGTACGTACGGTCAGCGTTTGACGTAACTGAGTGAAGTGTTACTCAGTGACGTAGTAAGGTGGTTAAACGCTATATGTTTTATAAGTTGTTGTCTTAGCTATTTTGTCCATGGTCGTCCTAATTCAAATAGATTTGAAAGGTATTCGATAGCCTACTAGTCTTAGGACAAACAGTATCGGTAAATATCGTGATACATTTTCAGTAGGCCTCTGTGCCTTGATTTTAAGAAATGATATGTATTGATGTCAGAGCGGCCACCGCAGTTACACAAATATTACGTTTGTACTATTTTTTTACAATGAATGAATGAGTGAATATTTACAATACCAAAGATTGCTATTGAAGTGTACTTTTTCACGGTTGATGAACAGAATATCAGCACTAAAACCTATTCGCTATTTCCTGTTCGTGATGAATAATGTAAATTGATAGTAATAAAATCAGGAATTCAAATAGAGAAATGAAGTCAAATCTGCTGTTCAATATGGTTTTGCAGGATCACTGAAACCTGTGACAAACGTTACCATTTTGGAGTGAGGGAATATCGACCTTACCGTCTGATCTAGTAGGTAGTAGGCAAGATTACTGCTGGTTGTGGTCTATGTGCATTTGTTAGGCTACCGGTAGGTGGACTATGTGCATTTGTTAAGCTACGGGTAACTGTACTAAAAGTATCAATAAATAGCGAGAGATATCCAATATAAGGGTCTGGAATGTATGCTAGCCAGGTTACAAATTTAATTATTTTAAATGATTCTGTTATTTTATGTATTTTGCCAAAGGAAAATATGTCATTCTTGATAAGGACTTATTGAATTAAGTGACATTTGATTACTTCGCAGATCGACCAGGTTTATTATCACGAACGTGAAATTATTGTGTTTGCTTGAGGATGGTGCTGTCATGGACACCTGATGCTTAGAGAAAAGCAAAAATCTAAATTTGCTAAATCAATACTTTGGTAAGACATTCACCAAGAAGGTCACGAAAAATACAAATAGGGACACATGTCAGAGTGACAAAACCAAAACTGGAAATGTTAAAATCATTATCTATGATTTAATCATGCCTGTAACAAGTGGATCTAAATGGTGTAAAAAGTGACGTAACTTAGCTGCTTTTTCTAATTTGAAATATCAGTTCCTGTAGTTGTCAGTATGGCGGGACGACTGGACGAACGCGGGGCGTATGAGAGGAACAAGCAAATCGAATCCCAACTCAAAGAAGAGAGAAAACAATTTAAAGACAAAATTCGGAACACAATGAGACTAGTCTTAGTAGGTGAGTATAAACGTTCTAGGTAAATGTGTGCCTTCCAATATTAGAGTTGTTGAATTCATTTTCTATATATAGGAAATATTTATGCTTCCTAACTTCCACAACTTTATACATGTTTGTTAAATTTCCATGCTAACTTTTGGCAGTAACAGTTCGATTACACTGTACTTGTATGCTTTCCAATATCACACGTGTTTCCTTTGTTCATAGGTGCTGGTGAATCCGGGAAAAGTACAATAGTAAAGCAAATGAAAATCCTACACAAAGGTGGATTCACTGATGAGTAAGTTGTCCTAGATATTGTGTTACAATTTTTCATTTTTCAATGGGTGTACGTTGTTATATTTTGTTGTAATATAGTGGTAGGTAAACAACTTGAATGTTGTACTTAATTTGGAATAATAGTAGTAAACACTTTACCGCTAAAATTGGATGAAACAAAACATAGTAATATGCAAATTGGTTAGCTATATAAGTGACCACAGAAAATAGGTTCATTGAGTTTATCCAGGCATTATAAGACACCATCGGCCCATCTCTGACAATAAACGATACCTCTTACGGTCTTCACTAAGTACAGTATTTTCTAATTAACAAATTTACTTCAATACATTTTGTAACCCTTTTCAGGGAACGGAGAGAACGAGTTATTGATATCAGAAGAAATGTGCATGATGCTATTCTAGTAAGTGTGACATTTACTCAGATCTGCAAAGATTATCAGTTTAACTTACTTTACATTTTTGTTCAATTTTTTAAACTGCTTTTTTGGGTATTGTTACCCATTCCATTGTCTGGGCTTCAAGACTGCCTTATCTAAATAGCCTATTTCCTTTTGATTTTATCTAATCTGGCAAATTTAAACCATGTTCCAGAGTTTTATTTGATATATCTACACCTGTCTCTTATACACATCTAGATGTGTATAAGAGACAGCATTCCATACTTTAGGACATTAAATTATTATTAACAAGCATTTTTGTTTGAAACGAAGAAGGTAAAAGTTAATTTTAATTGAATTATGATTATTGTTGCAGACAATTGGCGGGGTTATGAGCACTCTGAATGATCCAGTAGAGCTCGGAAATCCTGAATTACAACCGTTCCTTGATTACATTCTTGATGAGGGAAGCACTCCACACTTCCAACTTGATGAGGTAGACTTTTGTTCTTATATTATTTTGATCCAATATCTGTTTACATGTGTTTAGCCTTTAGGCAAGTTTCTTATAATTATTTGTAACTTCTCAACTAAACAATAGTTTTTTTCAATAAGGTACGTGGTGTACGGCAAGTGTTTCAAATATTGTAAGTGATTACGACGTTTACAATCATTTAGGAATTGTTTTTTTCTCGACAGAAATTCTACGACGCAGCGACAGCATTATGGGCTGATGAAGGCATCCAAGCATGTTATAATAGATCCAATGAGTACCAGCTTATAGACTGTGCCAAGTAGTAATATATCGGCTTTTATGTTATGTTACTAGGATTTGATATGAGTGGCGATTGAGCATCATTCCTGTTATCATTTCTTTTCTACTAGGCCAAATTGTCTTGTCTTGATTGTGCAAATTGTTTAGCTTCGGTTATATATTTCCTGTCTAGTTTTACTAACATAAAAATTTAACCCAATAAGACGCAGCGAAAATAAAATAACTAGGCAGAATACAGGGAAGCAAAAAGTAGTAAGACAACATTTTTAGTTTTTACCGAATTAGTACAGGTAAAGCAAATTGAGATAAAACCTACTATGTATATATTATATCAGTTACATTTAAATTTATTTTATAGTATAATCATAAATATATTCCCTTCTAATTTGTCTTTTTTTATTTGTTTTTGAATTTCAGTTAACATTTTTATTTTATATACTACTGTATTTTGTTCACTGTTATTTTCATTACAGTTTTCTTGACTCAATGGACAGGGTTCGACAACCCGACTATGTTCCAACTGATCAGGTAAGCAGACTGCATATTCATTATAAAATGTTTTGTTGACTTTTTGGCTATAAACATTATTAATTTACTCGTACTTTCTTCTCTGTAGGACATATTGCGATGCCGTGTGATGACGACTGGTGTGCTCGTTAGCGAGTTTCAAATCAAGACAGTTAAATTTCAGTGAGTCAATTGCAATTGTCAGTCTACATCATACATATTGAGGGGTGGATAGAGCTAAAACACTCTAGTTAATGCTCGTGCCATTACACAGTCTAACTCAGTAACCTATTAAATAATATTGTGTTGTTGCTGAACCCCAATGTGAATGTTTGATATAAGTTATTGTATTGATCTGTTTCATTACTCTACATTGCAGTTTACTTGACGTTGGAGGCCAGCGTGAGGAACGTATAAAATGGTTGCAATTGTTTTCAGGTATGTTTCAACACTTGTTTCTATAGAACTTTCTGGTGGTGATGACGATGATGATGATAAGAGATGATGATAGTAATGTGACGATGGTAGTGATGATGATGGTGATAAAAATAAAGCGTTGATCAAAAGTAAGCTTTTTTTTGTAAAGAGAACGGAAAAATATATATTCAACAAATAATATTTTTTTAGATGTGACAGCAATGTTGTTTGTAGTGGCAGCCAGTAGTTATGACATGACACTGAGAGAAGAAAATAAGAACAGGTTGTCAGAAGCTCTAGATCTATACAAATCAATTTGGAATCACAAGTAAGTAAGGTTATGGTTCTGTATTAAAGAAGGTATTTTGTACTCGGGATCAACGACTTAAACCTCCCATCCAATGAATGAAATAATCAGAACAAAAGTGTCCTACCCAAGATATTTACAGGTCTCAAACTCTGTCTGTCTCGCACCAAAGTTCAATCTCTTACCGGTTCGTTAATTGACTCTCAACTTGACGTTAAATAAATAAATACATAGAGCAAAATGTACCTTAGCAACTTAACAATATATAATCATAAGACATAGGTTACATTGATATTATAGTCCTTGACCTAGCTCATCCGAGCAAGTCTAGTCAATATTATTTATAAGCATGTTTACCAGAAGGGTACTTTACCTTTTGATTTGATTTGATTTATTCAATAAATATCACTTAAACTTAACAAACAGACATAGAAAATCTCGTTGACAGACGAAAAATCGGCAAAAAACGAAAAAGAGATATGATAGGATAACCCTCTAAGTCCCTTTTAGGGACTTATTTCCAGAAAAAAAAATACAAATAAATAACATTAATTCACAGTTGCATGGGTGCAGCCTTTGGTTGCTGATAAAAAAATGAAGTCAAATGCATCTAATGCTCTTTTTGCCGCATGCACAACTAGGCCTATGTACCCATTATGTAACTATGTGGCTCTTTATTTTTTTTGCAGATATCTTAGATACACGTCTGTTGTTCTCTTTTTAAATAAACAAGATATTTTGGCCGAGAAGATAAAATCTGGTCGCACAAAGCTGGGCGATTACTTCAAAGATTATCAAGTGTTTTCTAAGAAATCAACAATACCTGGTGAGTAAAGAAACCATTTTTCAGTATTTAGTTCAAATTATATTACTTATGACTGTATTTAATATATTTGTATTTCTAATTACCAACAGATGAAATTGACCGTGATCTACGCGAATTAACACCCGGATGCTGTGGCTTCTCCTCTCAAAAGGAATCTATAAAGAAAATCACAGCATACGGTGAGAAATGAACTTCCTGTGCTTTTTTTTTTTTTTTTTTTTTTGCGAACTTTGGATGGGCTTCTTTTCGAGGCTACTTTTGCAAAGTAAAGAGGGGTCAGGGAAGTTGAAGGGCTTCTTCCCGAGATTAAGGCCATTGGGCTTCTATTCAAAGTTTTACGGCATGTTTATTGTTGTATAACAATAATGATGTAATGTACAAGACTTTTGTATCTTTCTAGAGCCTGAAGATCTAACCAATTACCAACGTGCAGAGTTCTTTCGAGTAAAGATGTACATCAAGTCAAAATTTGAGGTAAAAGTTGATCCAATATAGAAACAAATACTGTAATAGAATACAGAACAGAAATCATGAAAATAAAAAAAAAATGAAAAAATAATAAAACTGCTATGTTTAAATTGTATATTAAACTGCTTTTAATGTAATACCAGTATTCGAACTGCTCTTAAATGTATGTATTTATCTAACAAATACTGTTTGAATACTAATTAATCCATCTACATTTCTTTTCTCAGGCAATAAGTACCTCAAAATCGGATGACCAGAAGTTCCGCAAGAACTGTTATCCACACTTCACATGTGCAGTAGACACAGAGAACATTAAACATGTGTTCGATTCTTGTAGAGACATGATACAGAGGTTACACTTAGCAAACACAGGAATTGTCCAGTGAAAGCATAGTGGTTCACAAACATGAAATCATATTCACAGTGGATACCATGTCAGCCGGCGATGAAATCCGACGCACTGTGTAAGCCATTGATTATGACATCTGCTGTTTTCCTCGAAGGTAATCTAAGAGGATCGTTAATAAAATGTGCTCTTCATGGTATTGAGGTCTTCATGAAATTGCACCGACCGTCGGCTGACGTTATGTCTACCTGTTCCTTGGCTTTACTGATATGTGATAATGCTTAGCGATATAAGAATGCTGGACCACTAATTGATACCTAGTTAGACAACTGAGTAATGTAGTTTTGCAAAATAAAAGCATTGAAGGGGCTGGATCATGGCAGCAAGTTGATCAGAACCATGTACATCCTGGAATAGGCCTATACTGCAATTTATCTGCGCTCTGTGAGTGCTCGCCCAAATTAAGCTTGGTTTCCATACAATCGCAACACTCTGTCTCCAACAGCTTTCAGTGATGCTGATTGGTTGGTCAAATCGGGGAGCCTTCCTGACTGCTTCTGGGACTGCTACCCAGTATGATTGCTAATCAGTACGACTGCACTGAAAACACTGTAGCGACAATGTAGCGATTTTAAGGAAACAAGGCTATAATGCTAGTGTGTTGATCGGCGGTGGTAATATGAGATGATCGTCATTGATGATCCATCACATGACGCATCATCGGCTGCTAACAGTGTTGCCAAGTTTTATATGCGTTTTTGATAATTTGCCACATATTTCAGAGCCTCCTGCTGAGGTGACCAAGAGGCATAATTTATTATATAACTCAAATTGGTATTCTGTAATTATTAAAAGAGTACAGATAATTGTACACAAACTTCAGTCCATGTTTATAGTTGTAATTCAGCGGGTCTTAGTTATTTAATATAATTATTGTAAAGTGGTTTTCCAAATGACAAATGCACCATCACGTCGATATGATCAGAACAAGCACCCTTCGATCAAGTACCAATCTTGTGATGGGGAGCCCTCGCGCAAATGCCAAATTCATGTCCACCAACCAGAGTAATCGTGCGTACTACTATGAGAATCGCATCATGACAACTAATAACTTTCAACAAGCAAACCAAAGGATGTGAAGCAGCCGCTTCAAACATTACTTGCAGTAAACCGAATCTTTATATGTTTAATATTTTCCTCCACAATGGAGGTTCTACGTTCACTGCTGTCTAAGACTGTTAGCAGGATTATGCAAAATCTAATGAATTGATCATCATAACATATTGTTCCATGAAATCACCCATTGTGTATTGTACAGTATTCAGGCACAGGGGTAGGCCCTCTAGAGTAACTGCTCTAATATCATAGTTTTAGTTGCCATTAAACCAAAAAATCCTTCGTACTCAATTTCTTAAAGTGCAGGTACAGCCTACCGTTGATACAGAGTTTAAAAAAAAGCCTCTAAAATATAAAATTCAGTATTGGATTTAAGCTAGTATCAGAAGTGGATTCAGAATTTTTCAAACAGGGGGGAATAGATAAGTGAGAGCACATAAATATTTTTGATTTAGTTGCAAATCGGGGGTGGGGGGAGGGGGAGGGCACCTGCCCTCCATACCCTCTACTAGATCCCTACCTGAGTATTAAGTTATTAGCTTTCAATCGGAAAAAGAATGAGAAAATATTTTCCTCAGATGCATAAATAATACTCTTCTGCTAATAATTTAGTATTACTGTTTGCATAGACAATTAACCTGGTTATAGGCCACTAATCTGGTAATAGACCACTAATCTGGTAACAAATCTATGTATTTCATTAGTCAAGTATGAAAATCGTTGGAGACTGAATTGTTTAAATCTGTGTATCTTTGAGGTAAATAACTTATTTAATTGATGAAGTATTCAAAATATTGTTAAGGCTTTTCCATTCTAATCTCAGGTAGTACTTAACATTTAATAAATGATAGAGATTTAAAATTACTAAAGAAACTAGTCAGTGTGTCAAAATTATTTCTGACACTTCTATTAATAAAATTTTGATATTTTCAATAATTTCTGAAGGCAAAGTTAAATAATTAAGTTCGTTTTTACAAAAATTAAATAAACTATTGATTACTGTAATATATTGACATTATGTTTTTTTAGGAATTTTATTGATAGGTTTATCAGGAAAATGAATGTACATATTAAGTACAATAATTATGTAAAGAAAGTTGCACTTTTCCTAATAAAGAAAATGCATACTGTACTTAAGAGCATGTCTGTTTTTCACATTTAACATATTACATGAATATAGATATACATCCGATAGCTCTGTTTATTTCTTTTTATTACGATACAGCTATCATACAACTCCAAAAGCTGATTATTATTGTAAACAAATTTTATTATACAATACCATTTATTGTAATAGGGGGGGAAAAGCATAAATACCTCTCTCACAGAATACAAACTATTTTTATTTATCATCTATGAATTGGTGCTGGCACAAAACAAATGTTTATTATTCTCATTATCATTATAAATTTCATATCACTGATAGAGGCACTTCTCTGTCAAGAAAAAAAAAGCGTATTTCATCTATATCTGAATAGCGCCTCATTTGATACAAATGCATTCAATACCTCCTATATTATTATTTTATTTAACTCAACATTACAAATATAGAGTGTGCTCAATTCCTCAAAAAATGATGAAATGCAGAGTATATCTTTAAAGACTGTGTCAAACAGAATTATAAGTATTATAGGTAGTACTAAACTCATCCAATTAAAGATCTGTCCACACTATAATATTTGACAAATTTGTGTGATGTGCCCATATAAGTGCATGATGATGTCATACTACGGCCAAATATGGGCGTATCACATGTATTTGTTACATAAAATTTGATAGTGTGGACAAAGCTTTAAAATTACTAAAATCTTACTTTGACTTTGTTTAGACAACATTAAAACACACTCTCTTCTGCTATATAATTGTTCATTATAACACATTTTTATAAATCTAGGCAAAGCAGCAAAAACTGTGGCAGTGCCAGGGGATTCACACCCACCTCAGCCCCACCGTTGTTACAGTAGGTCTTAGGTGAGCAAATGTTAATAGGCACCTCTAGATACATAGAAATAGCACTCTTAGGTCAGCTGTCCCTGGCTTAGTAAATGATTTTAATTAATTTTCTTCTAACAGATTTTACCTTGACACCCCAATGGCTGGGCTAAGTGTCCCTGACAGCTGGGCCCATTTGGCAATCCCGCTGGCACCACCCTGAGCAGAGCCCTCTGTAAGCTCTTAACACTTGGACGTATAGGTGGGTATCTATGTTAAAACACCAATGCACTGATTACTATCTGTGTAAAAATGTCATGTATTTTAGGCAAATTTTTAAATACATGACATTTAAATTCCCTATCTTTAGCCCTACAAATCAATCACACTGGAGCACATACATGTATCATTTTACATGACTACAGCATAGTCTATAATAACTTAAATTAGACCCACCAAGCTGTAGGTTCTAGGAACTTCAGCCTCAGAGACCCAATTACATCCAGTCACTCAATCTTGCAGTCCTACATGGCCCTAGATCTCTGTCGAGTCCTGGGCCACTAGGGTTAAAACTAAATAAAAATTGTAATAAAAAACCGAATTTGTTTTGCATAGTGTTGCGCACAAGTTTAAAAAAATATATTTTGGCATGTACTTTAAGAAACTGTTCTTGGCTTTGAAAAAAAAAAACCAAAAAAAACCCCCAAAAAACAATTGTGCCATGCAAACTTGCTGTTTTCCAACCTCGCAAAGACTGACTAAATAAAATCAAATATTAATTAAATAAATAAATAACGAATAATAATTAATAACGAAATAAAATTACTGTAATTTTCGTATATCCATACCAAGGATACAATTATGATGTATTTAAATGGAATGACCCATTCTTCGTCTATTAATTATGTTTCCATGTTGATGTATAATCCTAGGTCTCATTTGTTCCAGAATTTTCCACTGCCTCGTAATCTAAAAATAAATAAATTTGCAGCATATTAGAAGAAAAAAGATTAAGGAATATCTGATTTCATGTATTTCCACGAAAACTAATAGTAAACCATTTCCAGGTTGCCAGGTAATCAGGTTGGATATATACGGGTCCCAACCTGTGCGGGCATATTCCAATAGAGGGCGAACACAGGTTATGTACACAAGGCTTTTTAATTGTGGATTCCTAATATCTAAGTTTCTTCACAGGAAGTTAAGTACTGCATCAGCTTTTGACGTAACAATATCCACATGGGAGTTCCACTTCAGATGTTTGTGTATATTGATACCAAGATAGTTAGCATCATCAACACTTACTATTTCACTTCCACACAAGTGTAGTTATGCCGTGTTTGCTCTTTTTTTCTAGTTATAGAGATTATCTCGCTCTTATGTCATGAAAATATCTGAAGTTGTAAGCCCTAATCTGCCTGTCTGATTATAAATTAATAACAAAAATAACAAAAAAACACTGCTGAATGATCTTTCCACATTTTGCAAATGTATCATGTTAGTTGGGTGCGCAAATTGGCTGGGTTTAGAGAGCGATTATGATATTTGCATGAAAAACAAATAATCAATATTTTTGAAAATGGAATTTTTTGCCTGTAATTAACAGCCTTCTAGAACGCTCACATTTGATTCAGTCATGTAGCGAAAGTAATATTGTACAAAGAAAAAGTGTAAAACAAGACATTTACCCTCTGATCTTGGATGGTTTTTTGGTGGGTTTGGAGGGCTGTATGTCAGCTTCTCTTGTATCAGTGGACATGTGTTGGTCATCTATGTCTTGAGATGATGCCTTAATGGCCTTCTTGATATCAATTACCTTTAAAAGATCAAATGCAAGATAAGTATCACTTTTGCCATATTTTTGTCCCGCTTATAGGGATCAAATGGGGTCTTTATTGACTAGCTACTACTGGTGAAACCCTTCTAAAATTCAACACCCCCCCCCCCCCCTCTTCACTCACTCACTGGATTATTACCATACACTATTATTATTTTAAAAAAGGGTCATAATAAAACATCCTCATCGCGGCCCTGGGTAAAGCCAATTCTACCCCCACCACACAGGTATACAAGGAATACTTGTTTGACCATTGTCATCATGCCTAGACTAGACCAGAACAGGTCCTTTCTAGGGCCTGCCCTTATGGTCATATCTGCAAACTTCAAAGGTTTATTTGGGCAGGATAAGAAGAAAATTATAAGAAAGTCATATACATTTTTTGCACCCCTGACCCCATTTATATTGAGTAAAAATCAAATTTTCTGTAGAACTCACCTCTGATTCTATTTGTTGTCGTTTCTTGATGCAACTTTCTTTATTTTTGTTGGCTCTTAAAATCTGCTCTTCAATATTACTTAAAACAGTCTCGCATCCATCACACCTAAAGGGAGATGAATTTATAACAGTTATTTCAAAATTGATTGATACATTTTATTTATACCTTTAGTCATTATGTAAATATAGCTCTTAGGAAGATAGAGAAGCACCTTAGAGCGACTGTCATCATCAATGATGGCACACAGTCATATGCTACAAATGGAAATCTGTTGGACACATAAAAACTTTGCATATTATTTGCATATTAACCAACATAATCATTTTAGAGCATATTGAATCACAGTGGCTTGTATCACTTCTTTCCGAGTTTGTACCATACAAACGTCATTTATGTTGAACTTTAATGCTGAACCACATGGTTAGTGCATTATTACTTTTTAAAAAATCATGCACTATTTACTATTTTTAAATAGTGCATGATTTTTTTTTTCCCTTTTACTTAAAAGTGATTGAATTTGCTGGTATGATTCTTTTGATTAGTTGATTGATTGAATAGTTATTATCGTCATTGTTATCATCATCATTCCTGAGGAGCTACTAACCATTGCTGAAGTGTGTTGACAATGTCTACGATGGCCTCTTGCCTAATGTCCCTACCTATGGCGTAGTCTACCTCCAATTGCTGGTTCTTTTGGTCTAATTTTCCTTCTATTACACCGGCATATATTGTTTCAATAAATAAATCCTAGAAAAAAACACACTTCATTATTATTGAATCTTTTACTATAAAATGTCAATGCAAAACACACTTCATTATTATTGAATCTTTTACTATAAAATTTCAATGCAAAAGGCCCCGGGGCATTTGTTGTTGAGAAGGGTTTTAAGAGAGGCATTTGTTTGAGGGAGGCGTATATTTATTTTGGTGTAAAATGGATACGTATATACTCAAATAAACTCAACTTAATTCCACTGTAAATGTGGAAGTACAACACATAATTGCCATCAACATGTGTTATTGAATGATCATAAGTTTTATTTATCCCAACCAGGTTAGAAAAAATGTAATTCTACTGGAGTAGAACATTAATAGAAAGTGTTGAGAATGATTTTGCTTCGATTAGATTTGTTTACGGTCATTTTGGGGAATTCATTGAATAAAATAAACGTCTGGGGCATTTATTGGAGGGAGACGTTTATTCTAAATGAGGCTCCAGAAAATATATGTGGCATATCATATTTGGTTAAAATACTTACTGTTATTCACATTAATAAAGTTAACATTTCTGCATATTCTGAGATATATGATTTTGATAAAATTAAAATAAACATATTCATTAATAACAACAATTCATTAATAACAACACTTACTTCTAATTCTCTTAAATTATTCACATCAAGTTCAGTTTGCAGAAGAGTGTAAGGAATACGTTTGCACTTTGCTGCTATGGAAACTATCGTTAGGTGTCGCAGTTTTGAAACGGCTGGCTTTGAGAGTTCTGGGAAGTTACTGGGATCAGCTGAAGGGTTTTAGAAAAAAACATATTTATAAAAAAAAAGGGGGTGATTTGTTATATTATGATGAAGTCGATAAATTAATAGAGAACATGTTTTTTTAATTACTTTTTAGATTTTTTGTTTCAGTCAATCTAGTTGTATTGTGAATGTTAAAGATGTATTGTCCCATGCAAAATACCAAAAAGAATCTTAAAAATGCTTTTTGAAATTAACTTGAACATAGAAATTAGTGTATTTAAAAAATGTTTACACATAATTTTACGGCAAAAATGATGGAAACACTTCCAGAGACTGGGAGTATCTTATTATTTTTAACATTATCCAGTTTAAAAATCAGGGTACATATTTTTTTAATGCAACAATTTATATGCTCTGGTTAATAATTTGTATGTTTGTTGCTGCAAAATGAGCAAGTTAATTTCAAAATTATTTCTTACTATTTTTTTTTTTTTTTTCATTTTTAGGGGGCAATACATCTTTAAGGTTATACTGTAGTTTTTTTATTGAATGCTAATTATGGACTTGCTTTCAGAATGAAGTTGTAACTTGTGGTAAAGATTTCTGCTTTCAGGGTCCCAAGTCTATATGCTGCAAAACAGCAGGGTTTCTTCGTAAATAGGCTGTTTATAAAGCATCGTTCAAACATGTACTTATGTGTTGGATGTGAAAGACGTTACTTTTAAATTGGACTTTTTTTTTTGTTCATTTGATTATTACTGTGTTATATAAACAGTTTAGTTTGTTTGCTATTTTTGTAGTTCATATTTTTCAATGTTCTGTTTTTGAATATGAATGAAATTAAATTGTAAAGTGTATTATTACCTTTGTAGTCTTGATATGTTCCATAAGCAAACAGGTTTAAAAGGTTGTGCCACTTCTTGTGAGGTCCCTCTGCCAACTGAAAAAATGTCATCATTATTTATAATTTAGCTCCTATAAAAACAATAAAATAAGGCCTGTGAAGGGAATATATCCTCCACGGAAAAAATTAGGCCTAAAAATCTGTCTAAGCATTTCACAAAATAAAGGCAGATTTCTGCAGAAAATGAATAATGGGATGAAAAAAATGTATATCAATTGAATTTATATAACCAATTTTGTAATACTATTTTCACCCTAATCTACTACCTTACCTCTTGAACATTTGGCATTTCCAGGAGCTCTCCAAACACATAAATCCCTGGTGCTTCAACAACTTGCATTATTAGGGCGGTCATCGCACCAGCTTTGGTACCTTTGGCCAATAGTAGAAACTGTTCAAGGCCCTGGTTACCAGCATTACTCAGTTTACCTGTATCTGACATCTCTAAAATATTGTCCTGACTCCTTGTTTAAAAAAAAAAAAAAAAAAAATTATATATATTATATAGGCCATATATATCTTATGGTATATTCAATGTTGATACGTTACTGTATACAAATTTCATACGTACAGTAACAATACAAATTATGTACAAGAAATTTATATTAAAATTGTATCCTTCTACTTTTACTATGGTACTCTGCATAGTCTTAACCACGGTTTGGATTGGATTGGATGTTCCTAACGGTAGCCGATCATTTCGGTCGCGTTTTTTTTCGGTCGGGGTTTATTTTTCGAACAAATATATGGAGCGCCAAATAAGTTGTGAAAACGCAAAATTTAATATGCCTAGGCCCTATATATTATTACAATTAGTTCGTCAATCAGTTTATCATAGGCCTAAGTATTTTTTTTATTTCCGTTTTGCTATCTTTCTACTAAACAACATTTTATCTTTCTACAGTACTAATATATTCTCTTCCATTTACGGTGATATATTCATGATTGAAACATGATTTTATGATTGAAACAATGGAATTTAGTATGTGCTTCATGCTATTCTTTTTGTTGTGTTTTCATATACTATACTTTAATAATTATGGTCAATAAAATGTATCTTTGATTTTAATTGAATTGAATGTTGTTACCATCTAAAATCTATTTCATAATTTAGTTGAAACAATAATCATTACAATATTTAATCCGATCTTTTTATACAATAAATTTATTTATTTTTCTTGCAGCTTCCAGAGTTTGGGATAAAACATACCAGGAGAATTGAAGGAAACACAATTAAAGAAAAAAACGAATAATACACACATTATCATTCTTCACTTGAAATCTTTAATTTTCTTTGATAAGTAAGTAGGCCTAGGCTCTGTCTCTTATACACATCTAGATGTGTATAAGAGACAGTATATATATATATATATATATAAGGCTATATACACATACATATATATATTTATACATACTGTATATAATATTATATATAATTTATACATATTTATTTACATTACACATGAAATCATATAACAAATATATATTTTACTATCCATTTATTTTTGTATTATATAAACATGATCAGCAGCCAGCGCAGACGATTCGAAGTTACAGGTTTCATGAAGTAGGTGAACACACGTGAAGTGGTGAACTGCGCTCCAGCGCACGTGTTTGTACCTAGAAATAGCTAGTCGTCTATTTTAGCCTCTGACCTACTTTTGTCTTTGCAGTAATGTATCAAAAATGGAAATAAAACAAACAAGAAATCACAAACCTTGTGTCAGTTTCGCCTTAAGAGTACCATGGAAATCAATTTGTGGGGAAAAAAAATGTATGCGAAACTAATCTATTGACTATACTTATTCCATAAATCTTTATTTGATTCAAACATTAATAATAAAAACTATATCAAACAATAAAAAAAAGTATCTCAAACTCAGTCAACTTCGTAACATCTGTGTTGTTTATGTAAAAAAAGAAAAATAGCACCAAGTAATATAGTAACAATAATAAACTTTAATACTAATAAAAAGAATTGTTATTAAACTAATGTTTAAGTAATTTAAATAATCGGTTGGCTGGTTTTTCCTGATAAAAAGTTTGATTTTAATAAATAATATCATATCAAAAAACAATACCGTACTAAGAGAAATACCAAATTTTTAGTATTCATTTTATTTGCTGTATTTGTTATGTAGTAGGAAGCGTAAGATCGATTACAAAACGAAAATAAAAACCGTCTGATAAAAGAGTAAAATGGTAACTAGGAATGCAACAAACTAGAAAATAACCTATAAATACCATAATATTAATTGAAATTTATTTTAGTAATAATGGTATTCATTTTATTTGCTTTTAAGTAGCCTATGTTGTTACTTAGTAGAAAGACAACAAAACATAAATAAAAAAAAGTATGATAGACTGATTGACGAACTTACAATTACAAATAGGCCTAGTTACATTAAATTTGGCGTTTTCGCAACTCCACTGGCGCTCCATATATTTGTTGAAAACAAACCACGACCGAAATGAAGCGCGACCGAAACGAAGAAGCGCGAGCGAAATGATCTGTATTTTATTTATATTATTTAGTACGTAGTAGTACTTAGTAGTAGTATGTATGAATGAGTATACAAAACTTAATGAATGTATTTAAAATCTGAAACTGATCAAACACTAGGACTGCGTATCTGAAGAGACATGCAAATGAAGGAACTTAAAAAATGTCCCCTATCTAGGCTAGGCCTGGGCATTGTCAGACCTCGGTAGACTCCTTCTACACACAGGCTGGCCTGGCTGTATTGCATTTGTATTTTACTATGTAGGCCAAAGACCAACATGTTTTACCCTAGATTTCTGTTTATTATTCTTCAATAATTTATAATAAATTCTGAGTAATTAATGATGCTTATATATTTTTACTTGTCATGTTGCTATATATAGTTTTATAGTAATTTAAAATATTAAATAAAAAAAATATATATTTACCACAGGAACAACTGCTAACTAGAAAATAAACATCCGCCCTCTAATTTTTACCTAATTACTAGCCTAAATTCCAGCCGTAATTTACCAATGATCCGGCGAAGGTGACGTCAGAGAGAAGCCGAAACCATGGAATCCTTCGCTGGGGGTCGGTAGTCGAAAAGTAGTGATCAGTCTGTGTTGCTTCGCAGTTATGGATATAAAAACACCTTTTATTCATATCTACACACATTCACGAATTCACTTTCATTGCAATGGTTTTCAAAAACATCGCTTCCATTCAAATTTCAATACACATTGAAATGTGTTTTAAAATCAACGTTCAAATAGGAAAAAAACCTTTGCTAGGCGACAAGATTGTTCCGCAAAGCATAATGTGAGTAGGCTCACAGAGATATGAAGATCAGTCAAAATGGCGGATATGTTGGAGAGTAGTTTGACTTCCATGGACTGGCTCCCTCGCCTAAGTGTAGGGGGAGCATTAAGTGGCAACCCCATTGCAGGTAGTGGTGGTGCAGATTCTAAAAAGGGGCTTGTACCAATTCGTAAATCCCCAGGATCACCCACAGACCCGAGTGCAGTTTGGGAAAATGGATCGGAACATCATCATCAGCAACCGAAAGATGGTAAACCTCCGTACAGCTATGCAAACCTTATTACATTTGCAATCAACAGCTCAACGAATAAGAAAATGACGCTGAGTGAGATTTATCAGTGGATTTGCGATAACTTTCCTTATTACAGAGAAGTTGGCAATGGTTGGAAAGTAAGTAGGCCTAGGCTAGGCACCTTTTTTTCAGTTACATCACACGCTGCACTCACTCTTCGTCACTCTCTCAGGAATCAGGTCCACATTCGTACTGTCACTACACAGTCACAGTCGTGAGAGACTGGGTTGCGTAGATTCTTACCTTAGTGATTCTTACCTTAGTGATATAAGGAGGCAATGAGTCTCGTAGAGACTGCCTCCTCTCGATGTTTCCATGTGTCGGTCATCCATAGGAAACTTTGAAGTGGTAAAGTGTTGTGCATGAGACTACATATGTTGTGGTAAATTGTTCCATGGTTTGATTACTCTGGTGTCAAAGAAAGAGTCTCTAAACACCGTTTTGTTTCGGGGAGTTAAAAGTTTATAAGAATGACCATGTGTATGATGAGTCCTAAATTCAGGATGTGAAATGTTAAAGAAATGCTGAAAGTTGATATTTTCAATCCCATGAATTAGTTTAAAAACCTCTATCATGTCCCCTCTAATCCTCCTGTCTTCAAGGGATGGTAAATCAAGGACACGTAATCTATCCTTTGCAGTTAGGTCCTGAAGGTTAGGAACAAGAGAGATCTTCAATCCAGCGGAGAGGAACAAAAACAAGAAGCAAAGAAGATAGACGTATGGTAGGGAGGGCTAGCCTAGGTCTAGTCCTGGGCTAAACACCTTACTTTTTATTTATTTATTTTTTTGCTTTTGTTTATACTGCAGTGCCTATGCACTGTGGCACAGGTTGACTCAGATTTCTGCTGTGCCTAGGCCTAGTGTAAATGTAACCTTGATTTATCCTTGATTTACTGTACCTTGATCTTGAAGCTAAAGTATTAAAGCTTATTCGCCCATCTGTCTAAGTCTCTTTACATACGGTTTAAACTTCTGGTGGTGATTTAGCCAGTGTTCTTCGAGCCTTGATTTGAATTAATAAATTGATTATGAACCCACAGCTTCAACTGACAAATTATTCTAAATCGTTAATTTTTACTCTCACACTAAAACTTTGTTCTCCCCCACTTACTTAGTTTTAACTTTCGGTTTCTTTAATTTTAGTGAATGTCCCCTAGTAACTACAGTTGATGACAGTTCAAAAAAATTACCAACATCCAACTTATCAAAACCATTAAAAATTTTAAATACCTGGATAACTGATGCTCTCTTCCCTCTATAAGCTAGTGTTGGAAGGTCTAGTCTTGTTAGTTAGCCTATTCTCATAATCCAGTTCCCTCAACTCAGAAATTAATTGAGTAGCTTTTTGTTGTAATTTCTCTAATCTATCTTCATCTTCAAGGAATCTAGGCACCCAAACATTGTTACAATATTCTAATGAGACGAATTAATAACTTATACAATAACAAAAAGCTATCTCAATCCAAATGTTAAACGATGAATAATTCCCAATTTCTTATTCGCCATAGAAATTACATGTGAGACATGAGACCAGAAATTTAAATCTATAACAACACCAAGATCTTTCATTTCACTAACAGCTTCTAATTCAGTCCTATTGTTCTCCCAGACTCGTAAGTCATAATCTGTTTAGATTCTTGTTTTTTTCTATTCTCTTTGCAGGTACAGCTACAGCAGTTAAAGTATTACAATGATGTAATTCTAATCTCATCAAAATCTACATCAGACATGGGAATCACCATTTATCCTGCCAGTTAATCATCATTCATTATTTTTATCATACATTCATCAGCATTTTCAATCATTTCAACATCATTAATATTAACTTCACCATGTCAAGAAGAGCAGGACAATTCTTCACCAGCATTGACGTTATCATCTTTATTCTAGGCTCTACTACATCATTCTTGATCATCATCAAGACCACTTTATTACCCGTATCATCTGCCTCATCATCACCGCTGTCACGGACATTATAATTATTATACCATATCAACATCAACATCATCATCGTCTATGACATCAATACCGTCATTGACATCATAATCATCATCACCAGCAGCATAATCAGCAGTAAATATGCTCTTGAATTAATGTTGAAAACAATATTGGCCAAGTGTGTTTTTTCATGAATGTACTGAATAATTTTATTAATTTTTCACTTCTGCCCTCTCATTCAATCATTATTGTTGTTAAAGATTAAACTTTTTTGTTTTGTAAGACAACTTTTCTTTCTGTTTCGCTTTCCAGAATTCAATACGACACAATTTATCTCTCAACAAATGTTTTATGAAGGTGCCCAGATCGAAGGATGACCCAGGAAAGGTTAGCAAATGAATGGATATTATTGTTTTTTTGGTTTATAACATGAACAAATTAAATTTTCTAAATGCTGCTTTTGTACTCTTTAGAAATCTTGACCTTTCTTTTGAAACTTAGTTGATACAAAATGATTCCTGATGTGTTATATGTATTGAATGCTCAGTACATTCCCAAATGCTTGCGAAAAAAATCTCGGAAGTTACTTGGGTGGGAATTGAACCCACAATCCCAGGTAACCTAACTACTAGACTACCAATGCTACGCTTGGTGGCTAGTGATGAATCTGATCCCCAAGTAGCAGCAGGTACTTGCAATACTAATTCGGATGGCGTTTTGCGTCAGGAGAAATAATATGAAAGAATGTTTGCCCTACCTGAGGTGTTATACAGTTATACTGTATGTACTGAATGCTCAGTAGATTCCCAAATACCTCCGAAAAAAACTTAGTTGACCTTTCACTTTCATAATAATAACACTTGTTAACTTGATGATGCATCCATATATAAAAAAATATATATAAAAAAAATATAGTAAGATACAAAAATATATTCTATTCCTAAATGGTTATGAGTTTCTGTAAACTTAATTATTTATATTAAAAATAACATTTGCTATTCATAACAAAGTAAATCATGTTTTGAAAGTGCTGAGTCAGAGACTTGAAGAGTACCCCTTTATAAAAACATGGCACCATCTTCATAGTTAATGTCTCATTAACATCATTTTCAATATTAAGGTAAACACTTGAATTTCCGATGGTCGTATTTAATGACAGGTAGATGTGTGAACACGTTGATTTTCATTCATTGAGTCACTGGTTGCATGCTCTTGTATACTGCCCTCAGGAATTGAACTTATAATGATGAAGTTTGCATGGAGTAAAATTACATATTCAGGTTACAGATAATAATAGCTAAAGGGGAGATATTTGATAATAAAGCTTTTATGAATCAGCAAAATATTGAATAATTGTGCATTTCTATTCCAAATTTTTCTCTTTATATTTTTTATTTACTTTTATTTAATATTTTTTTAATTTACTTTCATTTTTATTTTTTAATTTACTTTTCTATTTTTTGTTCAGGTATAAAAATACTTATTTATGATAGTTAATAAGATCGATTAATTTCAATAAATATTAATCATTTATGATCATATATTTAATACAGTGTGTATTTATTTCCAATAGGGTTCATACTGGGCCATTGACCTAAATCCACCAGAGGATCCACTGATGGCGAGGCAGAAACAGCGGAAGAGGAGGAGCAGTGGAAACAGGGTAAATTGAAATGTAACCATTATCACAAAACAACACGGTCAATATATATATATATATATATATATATATATATATATATATATATATATATATATATATGCTATTCATACTGTTAATCTTTATATATTTTATTTATTTATTCAGGTATAATAAGCATACAAAACTTTAGCCAAGGGCTGACAATGTAATTGTTTGTATTACAATAAAATTTAATAAAAAGTAATAAAATGTTATACATAAATTGCAAAGGAAGTATAAAGACAAGTTAATACAAAACAGCATTACGTTAAATACATTATTAAAACACACAATTAAAAGACTAGACAATTTTTTAAATAATTTTTTATTCAATTCTCAACCAACAGAGATAGAAACCGCCAACAGGTTGGAGAAAAACATATACATACAAAGAAACAATCTGTTCATAATAACACTTTATGAGTTCCTATACAATTGGGAAAATAAAAGTAAATGTTCTAATATGGTAAACAGTCCATATAGTACGCAGAACTGTTGACAAAATAGATCAGCAAATCTAATATTTTTGTGGCTTTATCAATTTTTGTATTGAAGTATTACACATGCTAGCAAATTTTGCAGACATATAAATACTGTACAACACATATTAATGTTTTTTACAGAGGAATAAAAAGAAGCTAAATACAGTATACAACGAATAGATCCTCTTCCTTATTTCTGCTCATCTTAAACAAAATAACCTTTGACATAGTTCTTGTTTAATTTACCCAAAAAGTTCACACAATTTCATCCCACCTCATGTAGTTTCTTTGGACAATATGGATTTATTCCACTTCTGTTCAATAACATTCACAATAACTGGAAATGTGTGTCAAACCATCTGTCTTAAGTACTGTTCACTGTAATTACATTTTAAAATTTATTGTTCATAATTTTAATTTTGTGTTTACTTAATTATCTAATAGTTAATAATCTAGGGACATCCGTTTCTGTAACATCCAACAACAAGTACAGTAGTCTTAAAAATTTTCTTGATGGAACAATAAGTAATCAAGTTTTAGTTGTGATAGAAAATGTTGGTATTTTGTTTCACATGATTTGGACCTGTGACCCTGAGACTGCGAGGCAATCATCATAAGTAGAACACAGCTCCATGCAATCAAATTTACTTCATTCACTTGTTACTTGCTAAACTACAAGTGCCGGGAACCAAGGAGGCCAAGGCCTGTAATAAGGCCCCGGACTAATCTTAAATAATAATAATAACAAATAACAAAGAAAAAAAAACACCTTCAAATATAAGGCAAGAACAAAGAAAAAGACAAAGCATAAAACAACAAACAAGCAAGCCAAGCCGGGAAGAACGGTACAAATTAAACAGATGAATGGAATGAGGAGAGCTTTGAGGCCCTGTTGGCATGAAACACATCTATAATTAATATTATTATTATTATTATTATTATTATTATTATTATTATTATTATTATTATTATTATTATTATTAATAAAATTTACACAGAGTGGTATTTTTTGATCAATTGATTTTTTTAGCTTAGTTTTAAATTGGTTGAGGTAAGTATATAATATTAAGAATAAGAATGAGTATTTCAATAATGAGTAAAGTTTTCTTTCCTGTATTGGCAGATTTTTTGTGACTAATCATAATTTAGCTTGCAACAGATGATTAGTGAAACAGTATACACATATCCCCATCATTACTCAAAGCAGACACAGTTCTTAAACTTGCTTAGATAGCTGTTACAGTTGTCGTCAGTTTGTCTGGCTTGTTTTTTTTCCTACATCCTCAAGTTATATCAAATTATATGAAGTATACATTTATACTCAAACTGACTATTCAGCATTTCAGTACACAGAGTGCAATATGCTCACTGACAGTCAACCAAGCACTGATGAATCAGTTTGGTATTAAAGAAATCAATGAACAAATTTTCTATTGAAAAAAAATTCAAGAGACAGTTATAATTGTGATGCAAATTTCACGTCTATAATAATAATGCATATTCTTTATGCATTATTAATAGTAATTATTTCTCACCTCTGCCTATTCAATAACACCAGTTGTCTCTGATCTATAATTGCTGTGGCACAGTTCTGCATAATCTGTCTGGTGATCAGGTGATCGATTTATTTATTCATGCGGAACTAATGATTGTATTGTCCAGCCATACCCTGGCCAATGTCTGCTATATATATGAATAAAGCACTATAGAATTTTCTCCATTGTTTTGCTATTGCATGTAGTCTTTTTAACAATATAGCTACGAGAAGTTTACATTTTAAAAATTTATTTCCAGTTATTGTTATTTCTGTGTGCCAACTGAAATTGTTAAAGTATTTAGCTTCTTGATACCTTTATTTTAAACTGACAGAGAACCCCTCAACAGCGGCCTTTTTTTTTTTTTGTCTTTTTGTAGGCCACAGAATGTTTGTTACAACAGCCTTGTGTATTTTTAGCAATTTTTTTAAAGACTTCATAAGAAGTGTTATACAAAATAATGTTATATATTATTTAAACCTATTGTACGTTGTTCCTACAAAAAACCTATCTGAAAAGCACACAGCCCTCCCTAAAACAATCCTACATTGGGCTGTTAATTATTGCTTCACAACACATCACATTTCTAGCTAACCTCATCTTTACAATGTTAGTATTCCTAATTAAGTTAATTATGTTATTATTTTTTTATTTCTAGTCTCCATACAGCCCAGAAGACAGCTTGCATAGCTCGGGAGGCAGCATAGGTTCACCCACTTTAGCATCACTCAATGTGCATCAGTTGCAACAGGTAAATTTTCACATAGTTAATTTCATTCATTTTAACACTGCCTACCAAATATTATTGGTTATTCATTCATAGAAGGCAGATGCTACAATTGTTTAAACTGAAAATATCTTGAGGAGGGGGGCAGCCAGGACATGTAGGATGTTGCCTGGACAGCTGAAAGAGTGACATTGCATGGACAGTTGGAGGAGTGATGTTGCCTGGACAAGAGTAGGAGTAACACTGAATGGACAGCTGGACAATTGATGTTGCCTGGACAAGAGTAGGAGTGACGCTGAATAGACAGCTGGACAATTGATGTTGCCTGGACAAGAATAGGAGTGACGCTGAATAGACAGCTGGATAATTGATGTTGCCTGGACAAGAGTAGGAGTAACACTGAATGGACAGCTGGACAATTGATGTTGCCTGGACAAGAGTAGGAGTGACACTGAATAGACAGCTGGAGGAGTGATGTTGCCTGGACAAGAGTAGGAGTGACGCTGAATAGACAGCTGGAGGAGTGACGTTGCCTGGACAACAGTAGGAGTGACATTGAATGGACAGCTGGAGAAGTGATGTTGCCTGAACAAGAGTAAGAGTGACACTGAATGGACATCTGGAGAAGTGATGTTACCTGGACAAGAGTAGGAGTGACACTGAATGGACAGCTGGAGAAGTGGTGATGTTGCCTGGACAACAGTAGGAGTGACGCTGAATGGACATCTGGAGAAGTGATGTTGCCTGGACAACAGTAGGAGTGACGCTGAATGGACATCTGGAGAAGTGATGTTGCCTGGACAAGAGTAGGAGTGACGCTGAATAGACAGCTGGAGGAGTGATGTTGCCTGGATAACAGTAGGAGTGACGCTGAATGGACATCTGGAGAAGTGATGTTGCCTGGACAAGAGTAGGAGTGACGTTGAATAGACAGCTGGAGGAGTGATGTTGCCTGGACAAGAGTAGGAGTGACGCTGAATAGACAGCTGGAGAAGTGATGTTGCCTGGACAAGAGTAGGAGTGACGTTGAATAGACAGCTGGAGGAGTGATGTTGCCTGGACAAGAGTAGGAGTGACGCTGAATAGACAGCTGGAGGAGTGACGTTGCCTGGACAACAGTAGGAGTGACGCTGAATGGACATCTGGAGAAGTGATGTTGCCTGGACAAGAGTAGGAGTGACATTGAATGGACATCTGGAGGAGTGATGTTGCCTGGACAAGAGTAGGAGTGACATTGAATAGACAGCTGGAGGAGTGATGTTGCCTGGACAAGAGTAGGAGTGACATTGAATAGACAGCTGGAGGAGTGATGTTGCCTGGACAAGAGTAGGAGTGACATTGAATAGACAGCTGGAGGAGTGATGTTCCCTGGACAAGAGTAGGAGTGACGCTGAATAGACAGCTGGAGGAGTGATGTTGCCTGGACAAGAGTAGGAGTGACGCTGAATAGACTGCTGGAGGAGTGACGTTACCTGGACAAGAGTAGTAGTGACACTGAATGGACAGCTGAAGAAGTGATGTTGCCTGGATAGTAGATGATTAATGCTACAGTACCTCAATGGGTAGAGGAGAACCAATATGTACACTAGTTTTCAATTGTCTAAATTTTTTTGCTGTGTTTTAATGTTAGACACCTTGATACAGATGTGTGCATTACAAATTTCATATATTATTAATGTTTTTTTCCAGGGGGATTTATCCAACAGGTTGTTTGATTCAAATCCTAACATTGAAGATCTCAGTGCATCATTCAGAAGTCTATATAAACAAGTTTTTGATTCATCACAAGGTAAGTCCTTTTGCACTAAGTACATCGACCATCATTAATACAAACGAAACAGTCATCAATGTTAACTCGGACTCTCCCTAAGTTTACTGTTAATGAAAATTAAATAATTCTATTAAATCTGACTAGATTTGTATTCTGTAATGTTTGTTTATAATAATAATAATAATAGTAACCCAAATAAACATGCACGTAAACACTCAACTTTTTTCCGTTTTGTAAAGAAGAAGGCAATACAAATAAATAGGAAAAGGCAAATTTGTACAAAAATTTTAGGTCATCCACCACCATTCTCTCTGTATCATTTATAAAGAACTTGATGTTGATGAATTCCAAGACTGTCGTAATGCTATACTGTACTACATCAGACAAAGTTTGATCAAACATTTAGAGTCCGACGGACAAAAACTTGTATGCTTGGAATAATACGAGTTGTCGGAAATCAGAAAAGTCAGTACATATCAGACAATGCAGATTTTGTTGTCTGTATTTGACTACTGTATCAGTTGGTAGGTGGAAAAACGCATTCTGGTTATGGAAGCACAAGTTTCTTGTTGCGATCAACTTGTTTACTTCCTCCACTGAATGTATCTATTTCAGAACAGCCTCCAGCAGAATTTTGTCCTACTTCATCACTATCCAAATTTAACATTGGTTGTTGATGTTTAAACAAATGCACTGTACTCTTTAGCATAACATTTAACTTGACAGTTGATCCGTCCAAAACATTACCAATGCCACATAATCGAACTAATGAGCTGTAGGTGGTTTGGCAAGACTTTTTTTATCCCTTGTTTTGCAAGCTTATTTTTTAAAGATCGTCAGAGGAGGGGGGAAAATGTAAAAATAAAATTTAGTTTCTTTAATTTAGCAAATAGTTTTGCCAAAATCATCCAGACAGAGGAGGCAATAAAAATATATATTTATTGGTGATTGTACACAGTGTAGTAATGCGATGGTTAAATGATTTAAATTTGTATAATTAGGATGAAATATACATATCTTATTTTTGGAGATTTCAAGGCAGTGGCGGGTATAATAAAAATAAAGAAAAACATTTATTTTTTTCTGAAATTTCCAATTTTTTCATGGCAGCAGGCATTTTTATTTGAAACCATCATTATTGGTGGACAGTGGGTTCGCTAAAAATTCTATAAAAAAATTTTGCCATTAGGATGGTGGCTTACAAACCTAGAATACTGGTTTAATGTATTATATTAACAGTCTTTATATCTTTTACTATTTTTTTTGTGTATAGGTAGTGTACAGTTCTTACAACATGTTGCAAATAGTTCATCAGGCTCACATCTGTTCAACATGTCCCACAATAGTAATGGGTCACTAGGAAGCAGTGGGGGCAGTGCCAATGAAATACCACAGATCAACGTACAGACAAGTTGCTCAGCTAACAATTCTTGTGAGTATTTATTTTTCAAGTGGCACTCGCATCAACTGATATAAATAATTGTGAGCTTTAATTATAATGATATAGTAATCATTATCTTCACCGAATTATCTTTTTTATTATCATCAAAGTCATCATCATCATCCAAGTCATCATCGACATCATGATCTTCATCATAATCATTATCAAAAATTCATTAACATCATCTCCATCATAATCATCATTATAATCATCATCATCAGTATCAAAATCATTATCAGTATCAGCTATGCAGGCCTCAAATTTTACCGCGGCCCTTGCCGACGGTGCCCTCCCAGTTCGCCTTGGTGCCCCTGAAAATGAAGCACTTGCCTGCCCTTTTGAAGCCTTGGCCTCGGTGCCCTCACGATGCTTAATATGGATCGTTTGACACGTAAAATAAATCTAAGTAACGTTTAAATCTTGAAAGAAAACATGAAAGTCAAAAACGTAGGTCGCTTAAGCTAGCCTAGGCCTAGGCCAGGTTGCAGTGACAGAACAGAACATGAGAGAATTTCCATGTGTGTGTTGATACGAACTGTTTTTGCGGTTACCGTTGTGTGCGTATGCGTCTTACTCTAGTGGTTATTGCAATATAAACATGGGCTCATTTGACTGGTTCATTTCGTTGGAACGAATTTTCGTTGAGTATTATTTTCGACTGGTTCATTAAATAGACTTCGTTGACAACGAAAATTAACGTAAACCAGGGTGCGTTAATCAGCATTAAGTTATCCACGTGACCAAAGAGAAACATGGCCGATTGGTGATTTTTTATTAACAACATTTGCGTTAATATAACTTAGATTAAATTTCATAAAATAAACATAATAATATTTACCCACATGGAGTCAAAAAGTTATTGTAGGCAAACAGAATAAAAAAAACTGGATGAAAATATATTTTTTTTCAAAAAACCCATACTACCTCAAGTTGAAGCAGTCTTGATTACGCAACGTGTATCGTGGTAACTATACAGCCATTTTGTTTTGTCGAGTATTTACAAGTTTTCTATTCGACTGGTCGTCTTCGTTGAGTAGGATGTTGTTACCGTTGCGCGCAGGTGGGCGTGGTTTAACAAAGAACGACCAGTTGAATACGGCCTTTGTATAGTTGTAAACATGTGCTTGCTGCACAGCTAACTTTGGGCGATCTTACGTCATCGCAGCTTTCGCTGCCAGTTTAGAGTTGTGGCTTCCTCTCTGATGACGACGGACTGAGCAACAACGCAAAGATATCGAACTTCTTGAAATTTGACTGTTTTGTACGATATTCCAACATTGAATCGATAATTAATAGTTAATACTCTAAACAAAGTTATATTACCATTGACAACTATGGCTTGGCTAGGCCTAGCTACGATGAATCAAGGCACTCGCAAGAAATTAGTACTGAGGCTAAATCAAATTTTGCCTTGGGTGCCTTTTTATACTTCAAATTTTGGCCTTGGTGCCTTTCCATTTGGCCATGGTGCCTTTCAAAATCATGTCATACCGGAGGCCATTTGGCTTTGCCCATAAAATCCCCAAATTCGAGGCCTAGCTATGTCTTCTACTACTACTTTGTTGTGTCCATCTCCGTCCTGCTACACTTTGTCATCCTTCTGTTTGGTATATCACATGTGATATTTTTTTTCTCAACCCCTGGTATGGTCTCCACAAAATCCTTAAACACTTAACTTTTTTCCTTATGTAATAATCTTTGGCAATATTTTGCATATGTTTTTATGATTGCATTTTACTTTTTTTTTTATAGTTAATTTAGGTGGATCTGCGAGTCTAGATTGGTTACAGAACTTGGACTTCCTGAAAGAGAGTATTCGAGCAGTGGGTACTGGTAGCTTTAATATTTCTGATATTGACATGTCACAATTTCAAGGTTGGTATATACATTTTTTTCTAATTTGCATACAAATGTGACAATTTTAGTGTTAAGAAATCAAACAAAAACAAATAAAACTTGTGCTTTAATCAACCTTCAGTCAATCATGCTAATCCATGAAAATATAACAAACTTAAATCGAACATGTAAGAAAACATTTAAGAGTCTTTAAAACATCCTTTAAAGCTAAAAACATTGTTTTAAACTGAGAATATTTTTGTCAGAGCCAGGAAAATGTTAGGTTGCACATTGAGAGAATGTAATCGCTTTTTACTTACTGGTGGCGCTGTTGTAAGATATATAATTAGAGCAGTATACACATTTATGATTGATATTAAAAGGTAACTAGAAAGATGATTTTTTTTTTTCTAGAGGAGATTTTTGGTATGTCACTAGTAATAGAATTAACTTCAAAATCATCTTTTTGGCAATTTTGTTTTATGAGGTTTTAGGCCATTATGGTTTTTGCCCCTTTAGCAGCGTAATGTCAGTGTAAGCTACTGTAACCGAAGTTTCTTTTAAGGGAATCTGGTTCCATCTGCATATTCAAATTTAAACATCCTTTAGCTCTCATCTGATTGGTATGCAACATAAGGCCCTACCCAGGCTATCAAATTTTATTTGGCAAAACACTTGACATGCCTAAATATCGTCATGATAATATCACATCATGACCGTATATAGGCACAGCATGGGCCTACAACTAACAATTTGATAATCTGGACTGAGCTTAATGCCTTAGCTTCATCAAAAGTATGAAGAATGTATTAATGTTGTGAACACAAATGTGCCACTATGTCAGTTAAGGGATCTTTTATTTTAATTCAGGCTTAATGGCAAGCATGAGGCAAGCAGACCAGAAAAACTGGTCCCTGGAACCAGACCAGTTTGCTAATCTGGCATCCTCTCTTAGTCAGTTCTTCCAGCAGACCGGCTTGCTTAACCAGAGTAACGGAAGCAGTAGTCTTAGTAACAGCATAGCTAGTGGTATTTCTAATACAGGTAAGTAGCTTTATTACTTTTAGAAAGTTGATTTTACTGTAAAATCTTTTTTTTTACACTGGTGTGGGGTAATTAAATAATAATAATACATTTATATAATAAGGAGCCATTAAGGCTCATAGGGGCTAGAGCTAATCCCGGTTTCTGTAGCATGAAGGTGATGAAATGCAATACTCTCCCTGGATGGGACACTAGTGCATCTCAGATTAATCCCAGCAACTTTGCTGGTACATTATTTATACAGCTGGGTAGACTGAAGAATGGGTTTTCTTCGGCGCAGTAGCAGGCAACCCCACCAAGTACCTGTTTATGCTTCATTGTGGAAGAAGCAATACATTTTTCAAAGACGCAACCAAAATTAACAGCGGAGGTTTGAACCTTTCGACCTCAAGGTTAAAAGCCTGGTTCTGCTGTAGTTTCATTTTGCAATTGGAAAGTTTCAACTTTCTGGTAGATATAAAGTAAATATTTTTTATTTTATAGGTAGCCCATATTGTAACAGTCAACGAAGCAGTTTATCAAGTGGGTCTGGGTTTGTCTCGCCACACTTGCTCAGTCCCAACAACAGCTTGACAGCAATAACACATCCACACAGCCCCATTCACCTCCAACAACAGCCTGCTGTGATGGTACAATCAGCCATACCCCACCAGTATGTGAAGGATGACAACGAAATTGAGGACACATTCGATTGGGATAGTATAATCTAATTATTTTACTTGTAAATGTGGTTTGACAAGCTAAAGAGTATTTGCAAGTAAAGTGAGCACAGTATCCTTATTTTGTAGTACCAGCACCAAAACCCTTGTACGTAGCTCAATGGTGGCGCTAGGATTTGCCCAACGGGGGTCTGAGGTCCCCAACGGGGGTCCCGATGTCCCCCGACAAAAAAAGCGGGCGTTACTCAAAAACTCTCGAAAGTGTTCCAGGGGTTCGCCCCCGAAAAATATGACAATTTAGGGATTTTGAAGGCTTATTTATTTCCAATCGATTTTCGAGTCTTAATAATATGTAGAAAATTTACACATTTTTTTTCCCCCTGACGAATTGGGTTTTCTCCTTGCCCCCGCTGGCGCCACCCCTGACATAGCTATGGGAGGATGAACTCCCATATAGAGGGCAATAGTTATATCAGTTTTTAGAAGCGAATGACGTTTAATAATTCTAAACAACTGCACTTACATGGTGACGATGGCAACTTCCAAGACGAAACTAGGAAAGTGATATATTTTCAAACTGGACTGTTCTCTCTTTCCTTTAAATACTCTTTTGCCAAACATGGGACAAATTGGAGGATGAATAAGTAGATTAGTAGATGGATAAGTAGACTTAACATTATTCTATTTACATCATTCTGATCACTTTCAATATGTCCCTCCTTTACTTCTCGATACCAATTATTATATTAATTATATTATTATACCAATGTGCAAAATATTAAGAATGTTCTTATACATAAACAGACTTTATCATATTACATACAGTTTGTGTATGTATAAAGACTTAACAATAGCCATTGATCCACTTGTAAATATATCTGTAAATATTTTTTTACATAATTTTTATGTTTCATTAATGATTTTCAGTACTTTATTGATTGTAAATGACAATGTAAAAGAATCACAAAATAGCTGCTATTGTGACCACACCTTGTAATTAATTAATAATTTGATTAATACTAAATTTGTATCTGTTGGACACCTGTATTTTGATACTGTCATAAAATATTTTTATTATAACAAAATTCTACATAATTTAACACAGCTAAAATCAAAAACATACTGTACAAATTTTAAGGTAACTGTTCTGTAGAGCTAATAATCTTGAACAGAAAAACAATATTTCAACTTACTAAACTTTCAAATTCAAATTTAAATGACATTTATTCACTTCATTACTTTACATTAGAGAAAGAAAATATTTCACTCCAATTAACATAGATTTTTTAAAATATTAATGTAAATATTTGCACTTATTAGTATATTTTCCTCCTAATGAACAGAGATGCATAAATATTTATATTCCTATACTTTTTTATTTTTTTACTTTGAGTGTTTTCTATATTTTTTACTAAAGACAGTTTATCTTAAAAAAATCCCCCAAACCTTAAAATTATATGAATACAGTACCTTTAAAATGTGTTATTAAGGTGAATGAAGACAGATACAAGGGATAACAAAAGATAATAAAATAACCTCTCTCTTAAGATTGAAAATTTAGACGCCTGTTGCGACAGTCAGCGAAGTTAACCCAACATGATCACTGTATATAAATAAATATTCCTTTTTTTTTTTTTTTGTAAATAATATTCAATGCTTTTAAAATATGATCTATTATAAGTGTTCAAAAGCATCAATACAATATCTATTTTAATTACAAAATAATGTGTATTCGGTGTGCCCTTGTTGTGCGTGTGTGTTTGCGTGTTTTTACGTTTACTGTTGTTAGCCGTTGCTAGATTACCGAGTGACTGTTGTGGATAGTGGATGGACCTTTTTGCTAAGCCCTGCTGTGCCTAGGAAATTATTGCTAATGTTCCACTAACCAATAGTGTCATTTGCAGCTGAATTTGCCAATACAGTACTGGTTGTGCTACATGTATATATTCCCTGGTCCCCGGTTTTGAAAGGTCCATTGTTCTTAGACTTATAGAAAGAATTATTTCTGTTATAAAATTGAAATAAAACTTTTAAATTTTATAAATAAAATATAAGACTTCAATCATGCAATTCAAAAATTAAATATTTTATCTCTCTCAGATGTTAAGTTTATAATGTGGCTCTCCCATTACTTGAGGTCATAAATGTACACAAAGCCTGTTTTAAACAAATATGTATATGCCATACAGCACTTTAATACCTGAAAGAGCTTTTTATTGCATGAAAAGATCGACCCATATATTTTTAATGAAGTTTTATCTTATCTTAATGATAGATGTTTACAATTTTAAACTTACAGGATCAAAATTTATTGATGTCCTCTTTGTTGGAGAGCCAGTTAAAAATCGGTATCATCCGTCCAATTTAAAACCAAATTGCAAATTGCTATCATGTGGCTAGACAGACTACTACTTCTAATTAATAAATCAGTATTAATCATGTTAACGATGATAATGATATAAAAGGCTGATGGGTGGTTTTGATGAAATTGACTTTTCACAACTGCAGAGTTACTTAAAAGAATATTTTTTAGAAACATGCATTTTAACAAACTACAGTTGTTTAACATATTTGATGTTTGTATGTACCAGCGGTAGGCCTAATTAGTATGGATCTCCAAGCATGTTGCTAATAAACAAATATCCTCTTATATTCCTGTAAATCTGTTTACAAGTGTATTACTTCGAAGACAAAAAATCTAATCTTAAAAAGTGTTCTGGTAAAATATAAGGTTTATTTTTTTGATACATAGGTTGTTTGCATATATTATTATGTTTAAATAACATATAATGAACGTTACTCCGAATATTGGGTTTCGACCATTATTGGGTCATCTTTAGGAATGAGAAAACTTTCACAGTTATTAGGTTGTGTATGTATTATACAACACTCCAGTATATATAGTGCGTTCTAATATGTATAACTTTTTAAAATTAAGACTTATATTACTGAACATTTTTTGAATTCTTGCATGCTTAATGCACTTTACATTGACAAAGTTTAAAACGTTCATACAGTACATAATGTGATTATTAAGTACAGTATTCCAAATAAGTATCATTACTACCGTTATACTAAAATATTCAAGCATTTTAATATAGCTTATTAAATTGAAAAATGTATTCATGTGAGCATATGTACTTAAAACAAAACTATTACTGCTAGTTTCGTATCTGATGTTTAGGACTACATTCCATGCTCATACTGTACTTTAAACAATTTAGAATCATGAGTCACCTTGATAATGTTTTCAGATGATTGATGTTTTTGATACAGATTATATAGTCACTTATAAAAACTTGATAAACAGTGGCATATCTAGGTTTAATGTGGTTTCCTATATGTTCCCCCTTTGAAACATTTCTGGTTACATGTTATTTAAAGTAGTTAAAAATTCCATCATAACTCATGACTTCCCCAGGCAGTTCTCATGTTCTCATTTCCCCCACCCCTATCACACACATTTTAAAACACCTAGGTTAGCCACTGTCAATGGGTCATTATTGAAAAACATTTTATTATAAGAACATTTTTATACATTCATCAGATATGATTTGATAAAGGTTTGTTCCGATCAAGTTCGCATTAATATAATTGTCAGATTATCCTACCTCTGTTGACCCCAGTTATATAAGTACTAATGAGGGTCATGCATGTTAATTTTCATATCAGTCTTTATTTGACCTCTTACTAGGTCCAGCACGACAAGCGATTCATAATTGAAAGCATTGCATGTATCATCACGCAAATTGCGGCAGTATTGTGGATATAATTACAGTATGCGCCATATTACCCGGTGGATGCGCATCAGTTTTTAACAGTAACACTATTATGAGTCGCTTTGTCATTAGAGAATGGTTTGCCTTGCGTGTAATAATGAAAACCACATGTCAACATTTTCCTTAGTCTTTTTATGGTATTCCGTCCAATTTGTAAAACTTCTGTACATACATATTAATACATTTCAGATAGAAAAATATATATATATGTAGGTATATTGGAAAAAAAATGTAGATCCAACATTTGCACGTTTTGATGAGTAAATTAACGTGAACACTGTTTTACCTTGAAGATAAGGTTTCAAAATAGTAAGCTAGTTCCAGATACCATTGAGTACCACACATGCAAGATGTATGCTCTGGTACTTCTCTGGTACGGTCATGGTCCTTAAAAATATTTAATATTAGAATGCTTTTTTAATTTATAGATGTTTTCATTTTTCTGTACTACACTGTGTGAAGGAAAAAAAATAAATACACTTAAAGTACAGTATTTTAAAATGTTATTGGTCTGTTGTGTGTTAATGCATCATTCTAGCTCATTTGCTACCCGGTTAACCGGTGCCAGCTACCCTTATCTGTCCACCTCAAAGGTTTTCTTTGGACCATTAGATCAAAGTATGTACTGGTTCATTAAAGAGTAGGAGTATTTTTGCTTGAATCATATATAAAGGCCTCAAGGATATCCTACGGATAGGCCTAACCCGCTAAATTTAAAGACTTATTTCCAGTGGGGGTCCTTCTGGTAGAGAATTGGGCAGTATGGTGTGAGACAATCTCCTACTCTGTTCTTTGACAAGACCAATGACTTCATTTGAAAGACGGTGCACTATGTAACTTGCATTTCAACAAAAACGGAGAGCAGCAGATGAAATGAAATGCTGACGCAGCCCGACGCGATTTGTTGTCGCGTCGGGTCTGCGTGAGTTGAACGCAGTCGCGATGGTGTGCGTCGGGGGCAGTCGCGTAGTAGAATATTAAACGTTAATATTAAAACTATGGAAGGCAAACGCCGCCAAAAATACAATTACAAACACACAACGTACTAGCACAAACACACAACGTGTTAGCACAAACACGCAACGTACTAACTCAAACACACAACGTAGGCCAACACCGCCAAAAATACATTTACAAACACACAACGTACTAACTCAAGCCCACAACGTACTACGACGCAGGCCACAACCGCCAAAAATACAATAGGCATTTTTCGTTTTGACTACGCGGCCAGTCTACTACGAACTAATGGACCGTGACGGCAACGCCAAGACACTGTTCGCGTACTACATCAAGAGCTGTTTTCGTTTTTTTTAAGGCGACTACGACGACGCAGCACACGTACGTAGGCCTACGGAGGGGAGTTAGTCGACCATGGTTTTAATACCAGAGAACAATGTTCTCTTGTTTTATATTTG